>NW_027450288.1:0-21778 GCF_964194025.1 Convolutriloba macropyga | reverse complement strand
CTATCAAACACAGGTCGAAGTTTCCATTCAGTCATTAATTCCAACTTTCAAATGTTGTTGTTTCAGCTTTCGCTTACTAGAAGCAACATAATACTCGCTGCAATACAGACCTCGGGAAACCCTCACCGTGAATAAGGTTCACTCACATATTTCACTACATTTTGCGTGGGATTGGAGATGAGGCTACTCGTTCTTGCTCAGTACTAGGCTGAAAATTAACGAAACTTCGTTACAAACGTTCACATGTTGATGTTTCCGCTTTCGCGTACTCGAAACAACATAATACTAGTCTTTGTAATTTAGTTTCATAATTTCAACTGTTCTCATGCAGAATTTTTGCTCATTCTTATCCCAAATTTTGACCTGGCTACTAGTTACACTCCTTGTACTTATTGCAAAATGACCACAAATTTCAACAGCTTTCACATGTTGCTGTTTCGGCTTTCGCTTACTACAGTCAACATAATACTCGTTGCAAAATAAGTGCTCGGCATCTGCAATTTTCCAAAGACGAAGTTTCGCCAGTTCAATTTTCGCTCGCCAATTTATGGCTACTAATTCACACGGTACTGAGCTCAACAACATTAAATTTGTTCAGCAAGACTTTCACATGTTGATGTTTTGGCTTTCGCCTACTAGAAGCAACATAATACTCGTCTTGTTAGCTCATTCAATGAGAATAGCTTTTCCCGTTGAGAATTTTTGCCTTCAATTGGCGTTGTAGTGAGTTTGGCTACTCAGATCACCAAATACTTGTGACAATTCGAACCAGAAATGTTTTCAATTTTCACATGCTGATGTTTCGGATTCAACCTACTAGAAGCAGCATAATACTTGTATTCAACAATTTCTGTATCAAAATCCCAGTTTTCTCTGGTGCATCTTTGCCAAACTATTCCAAACTGCCTGAGTCTGGAATACCAATTACAGGTACTAGTAAATGCACGTTACTAAGGACTATATAGTTCTAGGTTACTGTACACAACGACGTTCACATGTTGATGTTTCAGCTGCCGCTTACTAGAAACAACATAATACTTTATCGTGCATACCTTTCCATAACTTGTCCTTTTCAGATGCATTAGTTTTCCCTTTGTCTTGGCTTCTACAGTCAGACTGGCTACTAGTAACAGCACAGTACTAATCACATATCGTTCTACAGTTTGCAGACAACTTTCACATGTTGATGTTTCAGCTTTCGCCTACTAGAAACAACATAATACTCGCTGTATACATTTGTAGTTCTCTATGTAACTTTCATGTGAAGAAGTTTCGCCAGTCTTTTTGACTGTCTCAAATCTGAGTCATGCTTAGGCTACTAGTTGCTTCATAGTACTTATCGCCTCGAGATCATTGAACAAAACTTGATTTTCACATGTTGCTGTTTCAGCTTCCGCTTACTAGAAACAACATAATACTAGTCTCATTAAGTTCCGTCTCTTTGCAATTTTCTTATGAAGAAAATTCGCCATCACAATGACTCCAGCAGTTCTTGATCAAGGAATGCAATCATTGATCAGAATGCTATTATTTGAATCGGTTCTGCTTTAAGTGTTCCAATTTTATTGGAAGCACCAACAATAGAACATCAATGTGTTCAATCGAGAGTTATATAACCCTGAATCGGACGCAGTCAACAGCCGAAGCCGAGACCGCCTTTTGCGTTAGAGAGGTCGGTAAACAAATCTTGCGATTCATACCGAATTAACACATATAGCTGTGCTCCTCTTCGTAAAGCGAGCCAAGTGATCCCCTGTTGAAGGATGTATTTGGACCAATCTAGTAGCATTTGGTTTCCAACAAGCTCTCCCAAGTTAGCTTACTTATTGGGCTTTTCAACCAATTCGGTTGGCTACAAGCATCATCAAAGTACTAGCCACAGTTTGATCGCAAAATTCTACGACTTTCACATGTTGATGTTTCGGCTTGCGCTTAGCCTACTATAAGCAACATAATACTAGTCATATCATAGAGCGTGATCAGCTTGTGACGTTCTCATGATGAAGTTTCACCAACAGTGTCTCACTTCGAGCTTAAATCCAGCTACTAGTAACTACACAGTACTGACTGCAACGATAACTTTTATCTATACCTTTCACATGCTGCGCTTTCGGCCAGGGCCTACTAACGTCAACATAATACTCGATATAAACTTTTGTTCATGATGCAGCTTCCCCATGCAGAAGTTTCGCCTTCAAATGCTCTCTTGGCCATATGACGTAAGAAAAGGTTACTAGTAACATCACAGTACTAGCCACAGTTTGATTGCAAAATTCTACGACTTTCACATGTTGATGTTTCGGCTTGCGCTTAGCCTACTAGAAGCAACATAATACTAGTCATATCATAGAGCGTGATCAGCTTGTGACGTTCTCATGATGAAGTTTCACCAACAGTGTCTCATTTCGAGCTTAAATCCAGCTACTAGTAACTACACAGTACTGACTGCAACGCTAACTTTTATCTATACCTTTCACATGCTGCGCTTTCGGCCAGGGCCTACTAACGTCAACATAATACTCGATATAAACTTTTGTTCATGATGCAGCTTCCCCATGCAGAAGTTTCGCCTTCAAATGCTCTCTTGGCCATATGACGTAACACAAGGTTACTAGTAACATCACAGTACTAGCCACAATTTGATCGCAAAATTCTACGACTTTCACATGTTGATGTTTTCGGCTTGCGCTTAGCCTACTATAAGCAACATAATACTAGTCATATCATAGAGCGTGATCAGCTTGTGACGTTCTCATGATGAAGTTTCACCAACAGTGTCTCACTTCGAGCTTAAATCCAGCTACTAGTAACTACACAGTACTGACTGCAACGATAACTTTTATCTATACCTTTCACATGCTGCGCTTTCGGCCAGGGCCTACTAACGTCAACATAATACTCGATATAAACTTTTGTTCATGATGCAGCTTCCCCATGCAGAAGTTTCGCCTTCAAATGCTCTCTTGGCCATATGACGTAAGAAAAGGTTACTAGTAACATCACAGTACTAGCCACAGTTTGATTGCAAAATTCTACGACTTTCACATGTTGATGTTTCGGCTTGCGCTTAGCCTACTAGAAGCAACATAATACTAGTCATATCATAGAGCGTGATCAGCTTGTGACGTTCTCATGATGAAGTTTCACCAACAGTGTCTCATTTCGAGCTTAAATCCAGCTACTAGTAACTACACAGTACTGACTGCAACGCTAACTTTTATCTATACCTTTCACATGCTGCGCTTTCGGCCAGGGCCTACTAACGTCAACATAATACTCGATATAAACTTTTGTTCATGATGCAGCTTCCCCATGCAGAAGTTTCGCCTTCAAATGCTCTCTTGGCCATATGACGTAACACAAGGTTACTAGTAACATCACAGTACTAGCCACAATTTGATCGCAAAATTCTACGACTTTCACATGTTGATGTTTCGGCTTGCGCTTAGCCTACTAGAAGCAACATAATACTAGTCATATCATGGAGCGTGATCAGCTTGTGACGTTCTCATGATGAAGTTTCACCAACAGTGTCTCATTTCGAGCTTAAATCCAGCTACTAGTAACTACACAGTACTGACTGCAACGATAACTTTTATCTATACCTTTCACATGCTGCGCTTTCGGCCAGGGCCTACTAATGTCAACATAATACTCGATATAAACTTTTGTTCATGATGCAGCTTCCCCATGCAGAAGTTTCGCCTTCAAATGCTCTCTTGGCCATATGACGTAACACAAGGTTACTAGTAACATCACAGTACTAGCCACAATTTGATCGCAAAATTCTACGACTTTCACATGTTGATGTTTCGGCTTGCGCTTAGCCTACTAGAAGCAACATAATACTAGTCATATCATAGAGCTTGATCAGCTTGTGACATTCTCATGATGAAGTTTCACCAACAGTGTCTCATTTTGAGCTTAAATCCAGCTACTAGTAACTACACAGTACTGACTGCAACAATAACTTTTATCTATACCTTTCACATGCTGCGTTTTCGGCCAAGGCCTACTAACGTCAACATAATACTCGATATAAAATTTTGATCATGATGCAGCTTTCCCATGCAGAAGTTTCGCCTTCAAATGCTCTCTTGGCCATATGACGGAACACCAGGTTACTAGTAACATCACAGTACTAGCCACAGTTTGATTGCAAAATTCTACGACTTTCACATGTTGATGTTTCGGCTTGCGCTTAGCCTACTAGAAGCAACATAATACTAGTCATATCATAGAGCGTGATCAGCTTGTGACGTTCTCATGATGAAGTTTCACCAATAGTGTTTTCATTCGAATTGGTTCTGCTTTAAGCTCTCCAATTGTTTTGGATGAACCAGTTTTGCCCTTCGAAGCCACTTTTGTGAGCTTTTGTGGGTCTTTACCAAGAGGATATACCTCAAGGCCTCTTTCAATTCCTTTAAGTTCTTTCAACTCCTTTACAGTTTCTAGGTTCACATAGCTGCAAACCTTATTTCTAGTTTTAAGTCTGGCCAACTTGGGGAGAGTTGGTGCAGACCGTGACCAATTCTAGTAGGATGCCACAACAAGAATGTGATCAACTTAGCTTGTCGATGAACCTGCCCCACATTCAAACAACTCTATCGCCTTTTCCTCGTATAGTTATATGCGAGGGCCTCTCATAGAGAGCGCTGTTAGCAACCTTTTCCACATAGACGATAAAGTTGTGAGTGTTTTGCACATGGCTGTTGTCATCACCACGTGACGAGTCAACTCAGCTTGACTCTCTACACTCCGACAAGCTTTGCACATACGCCTTTAGTTCAGTATGTGTCTTTAATCTGACTCCGGTGCCTTCAAGCCGGAAAAATTGTCAGATTATGATCATTATCGGTTAGTCATCCCGATGCAAGATCGTATCGTACTGTCTTTGTCTACCTCCAGATTCCGAAGAACAGGAGGAGACTCTCCCAGACCTACATATCTGGGAGAATGTTCAGAGGGCGAGAAGCTGTGGATTACTCTCCCCTAAGAACTGACTAAACTTTACCCTCGTCCAAGGTAAGTTTATTTTAGCTAGCCTTCTATGTAAAGGGATCTGAGGCTAAGCTGTGTTTTTTCGAGCCTTTGGCTCGGAGCAAGTTCAGTGGGCGCCCCGAGTAGCTCAACTCTTTCCCACTGAACAGCGCAACGCTCTGTCACTCGCTGGGATTTTTGCGTGTCGGTTCTAACCACGCGACTTGTGGACCTTTTTAGGCCTTTCTCATTCACAAGTCTATAGCTGGGCTTCTATAACCCAGCTTCTGAGATCTAGATAGCTGCAGTTCTGCTAGGCTGCTTTTGCTAACTAGTCTCCCTTTAAGCAGTCCCTTGCCATGACTGCTGAACTATGTATCCACACAAGTAGTTTTTGAGCTCGATACATAATTCGAGATTGGTTGCCAAGCAATCTCTAGCGACAGAGCGTCATGCGCACTACAGACATGGCCTCTACCAGCAGCCATGCCCGAAGGAATCAATCACTGATCCTTCCGCAGGTTCCCCTACGGAAACCTTGTTACGACTTTTACTTCCTCTAGACAATTAAGCTCGATCCGCTTCATCCCGTTGCCGGAGACCGAAGTCCCAACAGTAGGAATTTGCAATTCTTGCTTAACTATCCAATCAGTAGTAGCGACGGGCGGTGTGTACAAAGGGCAGGGACGTAATCCCTATGAGTTGTTGACTCATAAGTACCAGGAATTCCTGGTTCACGTCTGCAAGTTACAACAGACGATCCCCTTGAAGCGCTGTACTTTTCTCTGATTGCCCAGTCCATTTCGGACCAAGGGCTGAGTACTCAATCTAAAAGTACACAGTGTAGCGCGCGTGCAGTCCAGAACATCTAAGGGCATCACAGACCTGTTATAGCCTCACTTCATCTGCGGTATTTAATTCCGCATAGTTCCTCTAAGAAGTGTTTGAATTCACATATAGTGAATTTCATTATTTAGATGGAGAAGATCTCGTTCGTTATCGGAATTAACCAGACAGATCACTCCACTAACTAAGAACGGCCATGCACCACCGCCCATATAATCATGAAAGATATTCAATCTGTCAATCCTTAAGATGTCTGGACCGGGTGAGTTTTCCCGTGTTGAGTCAAATTAAGCCGCAGGCTCCACTCCTGGTGGTGCCCTTCCGTCAATTCCTTTAAGTTTCGATTTTGCAACCATACTTCCCCCGGAACCAATAAACTTTGGTTTCCCGGTTAATCTCTTGCCAAGTCAAGATCGACTTTGACAAATTGTAGGTTGGTATAGTTTATGGTCAGAATTACGAGGGTATCTAATCCTCTTCAATACTCTGACTTTCGTTCTTGATTAATGAAAACATTCTTGGCAAATGCTTTCGCAGTAGTTTGTCTTGCCACGATCCAAGAATTTCACCTCTAACGTAGCAATACAAATGCCCCCGTCTGTTCCTTTCAATCATTACCGCACTCAGCCAACCGGCATCAATCGAGTAGCGGGTCATTCTCCATTATTCCATGCTTTATTATTCGATCCCAAAGGATGCTTTGAACACTCTAATTTTCTCAGGGTGAAAACACCGTTTCCACAGTTCGTCACATTTAAGTGCAAACTATTTCTTCGATGCGAAGGATGAGCGGAACGAGTCAACAGATTTAACTGAAGACCATGTTGCCGTTCTACTCAAACAGATCCAACTATGAGCTTTTTAAACGCAGCAACTATTGCATACGCTTGTAGAGGCTGGTATTACCGCGGCTGCTGGCACCAGACTTGCCCTCTACTCGTTCATCAATGGAGCTTTTAAGTCCATTCCATTCTGATTACAAACCATAAAGGTTCATATCATTATTTCTAGTCACTACCTCCTCGTGCGGAGAGTGGGTAATTTGCGTGCCTGCTGCCTTCCTTGGATGTGGTAGCCGTTTCTAAGGCTCCCTCTCCGGAATCGAACCCTGATTCCCCGTTACCCGTCACAACCATGGTAGTCCGTTACACTACCATCATAGGTTGATAGGTCAGAAATTCGGAAGTTCCGTCCCCAAGCCGAAGCTATCTGGGATCTTTCAGTTACTAGGACTCATCACGGGATGTGTCTGTACTTAGCAAATCACCCGGTGTAGTCTTGTAAAAGTCTCCGACAGTGTCGGACAATCAGCATGCATTAGCTGCAGGGTTACCGCAGTTATTCATTTAGCTTGCAAATCAACTAATAGATAGTAAACTGATTTAATGAGCCATTCGCGGTTCCACTTTTTCAAGCTTCGCTTGCACATGCATGGCTTAGTCTTTCAGACAAGCATATGGCAACTGACAGGATCAATCAGTTTAATTGTACTTTGAACAATCTTTCGATTTGTTCGAATTTAGAAAGACATAGCCTTGCGGCCTCGTCAATCTTGCTTTGAGCTTTTTAAATCACGAAGAGTTTCAATGCATGCTTTGGCATGGCTACTAGTTACTACACAGTACTCTACACACTTAGAGTTACCCACGATTACACATTTCACATGCTGATGTTTCGGCTCGCGCGTACTAGAAACAGCATAATACTATGTGTACTGGTAGATAGCGCTCTGTGAGCATTTCCCATGAGCAGGTTTTGCCCTCCAAATCTCTGTTCTACTGTTACCAATACCGGCTAACAACTGTATCATACTAGGGAGAATTGACTCATGATTTAAAAACCAGATGTTCACATGTCGATGTTTCGGCTCTCGCCTACTAGAAACAACATAATACTAGTCTGTTAAAAATCTCAATCACGCCGCCTCTTCAGATACAGAAGTTTTACCTTTTATTGGTTAGAGAACAGCTTTCCAGCTGTCGACATGGTTACTAGTAACAACACCGTACTCAACACAAAAACTTTTCAACTTCACAACTTTCACATGCTGATGTTTCTGCTTTCGCATACTAGAAACAGCATAATACTTATTGTTTTGTCAAGTAATTTGTGTGTCTTTCCCATGTGAAGTTTCACCGGTCAACAATGTTTCCCTGACCAATTACGGCTACTAGTAGCTGTATAATACTAGGGAAAATGATTGAGGATTTAATATCAGATTTTCACATGTTGATGTTTCGGCTTTCGCCTACTAGAAACAACATAATACTAGTCTGCTAAGAAATCTCGCTCAAATTGCCTTTTCACATACAGAAGTTTCACCTTCTATTGGTTAGAGAACAGTTCTCAGCTGTCGACATGGTTACTAGTAACAACATCGTACTCAACACAAAAATTCTTCAACTTCACAACTTTCACATGCTGATGTTTCTGCTTTCGCGTACTAGAAACAGCATAATACTTATTGCTTTGTCAAGAAGTGTGTGTGTCTTTCCCATGCGAAAGTTTCACCGGTCAGCAATAATTGCCGTGTCCAATTAAGGTTACTCATAGCTGTATAATACTAGGGAAAATGATTGAGGATTTAATATCAGATTTTCACATGTTGATGTTTCGGCTTTCGCCTACTAGAAACAACATAATACTAGTCTGCTAATAAATCTCGCTCAAATTGCCTTTTCACATACAGAAGTTTCACCTCTTCTTGGTCACTGTACAGATGATGCTGTCTGTTCTTTATTTGGTTCTGCTTATTATAAGGAGGGGCATCACTCCTTCCTCCTTGGTTTGCATGCATTAAGCCTGCTTTGTGAAAAGCGTATCTTTCTAGCTTTTCTTCGCCTTACTCGAGTAGGACGATACAATCCAGACATTAGTCAGTCTTGGTGTAAAGTCACTGAGTATTATTCGGTTCTGCTTTATTCAGCAATATGCTGTATAATTGTTGTAATTTGCGAACATATTTGTTCTCAGTTCCGAACTACTAGCGACGACAGATTACCAGCGGTCATGAGCCATCAAGGTAGTTCTTTGGTGCATCAAGTAGAGAGGTGCCATCAAACAACACTTCCCTAATAATGCTACACACATAGAATTTGCTACAGTGCAGCTTTTTACTTTGCAAAATTTGCGCACAAATTTTGCATAGAATAAATGTTTTATCAAGATTTTTAGATCCCCTCCCTTGAGAGAACGTTACTCCTTTAAGTGAACACCCCGCGGCGTCCTGTTGTTATTGCTTATAACCATTTCGCAAGCCGGAGGCATAATGCACTACGCAAGCCGCTACTTTGGCACAGAGGCACCTAGTTTTACACCCGGGACTTCAGGTGGCCCAGTTTTACACCCAGTACAGCGGTGCCAGTTGGTAACCCGGTGGATCCTCGGAGACCAGACATGATCATAGATCAAACCCGATGTATGCTACTCCTGAACGTATAGTATCTCCACTGTGCAATGAAATTATCGTTCGTTTCGGGCCTTCCTATACGTTCAGCAGACAATCGCTAGGAATTCACCTCGTGACCCGTGGTGACCACACTGGATTTCAAGTTTATTGATTTGGACAGACCTGTCATTTATTTTGCTTTTCAGCTTCAGTTCTGCTCGATCTAGCTTGCCTAAGGCTTGATCTCGCTTTGCTCACCCCTGTAGGAGCCTCTACTAGTACCACTCGGAGTAATGGGGAATCCACTAGACCTAATCGATGAATGCCATCAAACAACAAACATCATACCCGGCTTCATCAGGCATATTTTATTACTTCCGAGAGGTACTTTAGTATCAGATCTTTCTCCATGCCTCTTATGAGGACCCGTCAGACCTTTCGGTTTATCGTTTAGCTTCAGTCCTGCTCGATCTAGCTTTCCCAAGGCTCGATCTAGCTCTATTCGCCCCACTAGAGGGCTCTCTAAGACCCCTCGGTCTTAGTGTTAGCTCCGGTACTGCTCGGTCGTGCTTGCTGAAGGCCCGACCCAGCTTTAGTTAGATTCTCGTACTTTCTCTTGGCCTCTCTAGGAGGACCAGACAGACCTCTCGGTCTATCGTTTAGCTTCAGTCCTGCTCGATCTAGCTTGCCCAAGGCTTGATCAAGCTCTATTCGCCCCGCTAGAGGGCTCTCTAAGACCCCTCGGTCTTAGTGTTATCTTCTGTAATGCCTAACCAAGCTTACTACAGGCCTTGGTCAGGTCTTTATCGGTCACCGATTAGTAACAGACCAATCATAGGGCCTTCCACCCTATCCGGGTTGAGGTCTTTAGTCCAGCCATATTTTGACAAGACACCTCTCCCTAATAATGCCCCACACATAGAATTACTGTCCATGCAGTATTTAACTTGTGTTTTTTTCTAAAATTTGATTTTCACTTTTTGGAGGTTCATTTGCTCCTCTGACACTCTTTCAGCTTCAATCTTACTCGATCTAGCTTTCCCAAGGCTCGATCTAGCTCTATTCGCCCCACTAGAGGGCTCTCTAAGACACTTCGGTCTTAGTGTTAGCTCCGGTCTTGCTCAATCGTGCTTGCTGAAGGCGCGATCAAGCTTTAGTTAGCTTCTCGTACTTCCTCTTGGCCTCTCTAGGAGGACCAGACAGACCTCTCGGTCTATCGTTTAGCTTCAGTCCTGCTCGATCTAGCTTTCCCAAGGCTCGATCTAGCTCTATTCGCCCTGCTAGAGGGCTCTCTAAGACCCCTCGGTCTTAGTGTTAGCTCCGGTACAGCTCGGTCGTGCTTGCTGAAGGCCCGATCAAGCTTTAGTTAGATTCTCGTACTTTCTCTTGGCCTCTATAGGAGGACCAGACAGACCTCTCGGTCTATCGTTTAGCTTCAGTCCTGCTTGATCTAGCTTTCCCAAGGCTCGATCTAGCTCTATTCGCCCTGCTAGAGGGCTCTCTAAGACCCCTCGGTCTTAGTGTTAGCTCCGGTACAGCTCGGTCGTGCTTGCTGAAGGCCCGATCAAGCTTTAGTTAGCTTCTCGTACTTTCTCTTGGCCTCTCTAGGAGGACCAGACAGACCTCTCGGTCTATCGTTTAGCTTCAGTCCTGCTCGATCTAGCTTTCCCAAGGCTCGATCTAGATCTATTCGCCCTGCTAGAGGGCTCTCTAAGACCCCTCGGTCTTAGTGTTAGCTCCGGTACAGCTCGGTCGTGCTTGCTGAAGGCCTGATCAAGCTTTAGTTAGCTTCTCGTACTTTCTCTTGGCCTCTCTAGGAGGACCAGACAGACCTTTCGGTCTCTTGCTTAGCTTCAGTCCTGCTCGATCTAGCTTTCCCAAGGCTCGATCTAGCTCTATTCGCCCCGCTAGAGGGCTCTCTAAGACCCCTCGGTCTTAGTGTTAACTCCTGTAATGCCTAACCAAGCTTACTACAGGCCTTGGTCAGGTCTTTATCGGTCACCGATTAGTAACAGACCGATCATGGGGCCTTCCACCCTATCCGGGTTGAGGTCTTTAGTCCAGCCATATTTTGACAAGACACCTCCCCCTAATAATGCCCCACACATAGAAATACTGTCCATGCAGTATTTAACTTGTGTTTTTTCTAAAATTTGATTTTCACTTTTTGGAGGTTCATTTGCTCCTCTGACACTCTTTCAGCTTCAATCTTACTCGATCTAGCTTTCCCAAGGCTCGATCTAGCTCTATTCGCCCCACCAGAGGGCTCTCTAAGACACTTCGGTCTTAGTGTTAGCTCCGGTCTTGCTCAATCGTGCTTGCTGAAGGCGCGATCAAGCTTTAGTTAGCTTCTCGTACTTTCTCTTGGCCTCTCTAGGAGGACCAGACAGACCTCTCGGTCTATCGTTTAGCTTCAGTCCTGCTCGATCTAGCTTTCCCAAGGCTCGATCTAGCTCTATTCGCCCCGCTAGAGGGCTCTCTAAGACCCCTCGGTCTTAGTGTTAGCTCCGGTACAGCTCGGTCGTGCTTGCTGAAGGCCCGATCAAGCTTTAGTTGGCTTCTCGTACTTTCTCTTGGCCTCTCTAGGAGGACCAGACAGACCTCTCGGTCTCTTGCTTAGCTTCAGTCCTGCTCGATCTAGCTTGCCCAAGGCTTGATCAAGCTCTATTCGCCCCGCTAGAGGGCTCTCTAAGACCCCTCGGTCTTAGTGTTAGCTCCGGTACAGCTCGGTCGTGCTTGCTGAAGGCCCGATCAAGCTTTAGTTAGCTTCTCGTTTTTTCTCTTGGCCTCTCTAGGAGGACCAGACAGACCTCTCGGTCTATCGTTTAGCTTCAGTCCTGCTCGATCTAGCTTTCCCAAGGCTCGATCTAGCTCTATTCGCCCCGCTAGAGGGCTCTCTAAGACCCCTCGGTCTTAGTGTTAGCTCCGGTACAGCTCGGTCGTGCTTGCTGAAGGCCCGATCAAGCTTTAGTTGGCTTCTCGTACTTTCTCTTGGCCTCTCTAGGAGGACCAGACAGACCTCTCGGTCTATCCTTTAGCTTCAGTCCTGCTCGATCTAGCTTTCCCAAGGCTCGATCTAGCTCTATTCGCCCCGCTAGAGGGCTCTCTAAGACCCCTCGGTCTTAGTGTTATCTCCTGTAATGCCTAACCAAGCTTACTACAGGCCTTGGTCAGGTCTTTATCGGTCACCGATTAGTAACAGACCGATCATAGGGCCTTCCACCCTATCTGGGTTGAGGTCTTTAGTCCAGCCATATTTTGACAAGACACCTCCCCCTAATAATGCCCCACACATAGAATTACTGTTTATGCAGCTTTTCACTTGTGAAATTTTTAATTTTCGCAATTATTATAGAATAAGTGTTTGCGCAGCTTTTCATAGGTCGAGCTCTAGCTAGCTAGCTCAAGCTAGCTAGCTAGCTCAAGCTCAAGCTATCTAGCTCAAGCTCAAGCCAGCTAGCTCAAGCTCAAGCTAGCTAGCTAGCTCAAGCTCAAGCTAGCTAGCTAGCTCAAGCTCAAGCTAGCTAGCTCAAGCTCAAGCTAGCTAGCTCAAGCTCAAGCTAGCTAGCTAGCTCAAGCTCAAGCTCAAGCTAGCTAGCTCAAGCTCAAGCTCAAGCTAGCTAGCTAGCTCAAGCTCAAGCTAGCTAGCTAGCTCAAGCTCAAGCTAGCTAGCTAGCTCAAGCTCAAGCTAGCTAGCTCAAGCTCAAGCTCAAGCTCAAGCTAGCTAGCTAGCTCAAGCTAGCTAGCTAGCTCAAGCTCAAGCTAGCTAGCTAGCTCAAGTTCAAGCTAGCTAGCTAGCTCAAGCTCAAGCTAGCTAGCTAGCTCAAGCTCAAGCTAGCTAGCTCAAGCTCAAGCTAGCTAGCTCAAGCTCAAGCTAGCTAGCTAGCTCAAGCTCAAGCTCAAGCTAGCTAGCTCAAGCTCAAGCTCAAGCTAGCTAGCTAGCTCAAGCTCAAGCTAGCTAGCTAGCTCAAGCTCAAGCTCAAGCTAGCTAGCTAGCTCAAGTTCAAGCTAGCTAGCTAGCTCAAGCTCAAGCTAGCTAGCTCAAGCTCAAGCTAGCTAGCTCAAGCTCAAGCCAGCTAGCTCAAGCTCAAGCTCAAGCTAGCTAGCTAGCTCAAGCACAAGCTAGCTAGCTAGCTCAATCTCAAGCTAGCTAGCTCAAGCTCAAGCTAGCTAGCTCAAGCTCAAGCTAGCTAGCTAGCTCAAGCTCAAGCTCAAGCTAGCTAGCTCAAGCTCAAGCTCAAGCTAGCTAGCTAGCTCAAGCTCAAGCTAGCTAGCTAGCTCAAGCTCAAGCTCAAGCTAGCTAGCTCAAGCTCAAGCTCAAGCTAGCTAGCTAGCTCAAGCTCAAGCTGGCTAGCTAGCTCAAGCTCAAGCTAGCTAGCTAGCTCAAGCTCAAGCTAGCTAGCTCAAGCTCAAGCTCAAGCTCAAGCTAGCTAGCTAGCTCAAGCTAGCTAGCTAGCTCAAGCTCAAGCTAGCTAGCTAGCTCAAGTTCAAGCTAGCTAGCTAGCTCAAGCTCAAGCTAGCTAGCTAGCTCAAGCTCAAGCTAGCTAGCTCAAGCTCAAGCTAGCTAGCTCAAGCTCAAGCTAGCTAGCTAGCTCAAGCTCAAGCTCAAGCTAGCTAGCTCAAGCTCAAGCTCAAGCTAGCTAGCTAGCTCAAGCTCAAGCTAGCTAGCTAGCTCAAGCTCAAGCTAGCTAGCTAGCTCAAGTTCAAGCTAGCTAGCTAGCTCAAGCTCAAGCTAGCTAGCTCAAGCTCAAGCTAGCTAGCTCAAACTCAAGCTAGCTAGCTAGCTCAAGTTCAAGCTAGCTAGCTAGCTCAAGCTCAAGCTAGCTAGCTAGCTCAAGCTCAAGCTAGCTAGCTCAAGCTCAAGCTAGCTAGCTCAAGCTCCAGCTAGCTAGCTAGCTCAAGCTCAAGCTCAAGCTAGCTAGCTCAAGCTCAAGCTCAAGCTAGCTAGCTAGCTCAAGCTCAAGCTAGCTAGCTAGCTCAAGCTCAAGCTAGCTAGCTAGCTCAAGTTCAAGCTAGCTAGCTAGCTCAAGCTCAAGCTAGCTAGCTCAAGCTCAAGCTAGCTAGCTCAAGCTCAAGCCAGCTAGCTCAAGCTCAAGCTCAAGCTAGCTAGCTAGCTCAAGCACAAGCTTGCTAGCTAGCTCAAGCTCAAGCTAGCTAGCTCAAGCTCAAGCTAGCTAGCTCAAGCTCAAGCTAGCTAGCTCAAGCTCAAGCTCAAGCTAGCTAGCTAGCTCAAGCACAAGCTTGCTAGCTAGCTCAAGCTCAAGCTAGCTAGCTCAAGCTCAAGCTAGCTAGCTCAAGCTCAAGCTAGCTAGCTAGCTCAAGCTCAAGCTCAAGCTAGCTAGCTCAAGCTCAAGCTCAAGCTAGCTAGCTGGCTCAAGCTCAAGCTAGCTAGCTAGCTCAAGCTCAAGCTAGCTAGCTAGCTCAAGCTCAAGCTAGCTAGCTCAAGCTCAAGCTCAAGCTAGCTAGCTAGCTCAAGCTAGCTAGCTAGCTCAAGCTCAAGCTAGCTAGCTAGCTCAAGTTCAAGCTAGCTAGCTAGCTCAAGCTCAAGCTAGCTAGCTAGCTCAAGCTCAAGCTAGCTAGCTCAAGCTCAAGCTAGCTAGCTCAAGCTCAAGCTAGCTAGCTAGCTCAAGCTCAAGCTCAAGCTAGCTAGCTCAAGCTCAAGCTCAAGCTAGCTAGCTAGCTCAAGCTCAAGCTAGCTAGCTAGCTCAAGCTCAAGCTAGCTAGCTAGCTCAAGTTCAAGCTAGCTAGCTAGCTCAAGCTCAAGCTAGCTAGCTCAAGCTCAAGCTAGCTAGCTCAAGCTCAAGCCAGCTAGCTCAAGCTCAAGCTCAAGCTAGCTAGCTAGCTCAAGCACAAGCTAGCTAGCTAGCTCAAGCTCAAGCTAGCTAGCTCAAGCTCAAGCTAGCTAGCTCAAGCTCAAGCTAGCTAGCTAGCCAAGCTCAAGCTCAAGCTAGCTAGCTCAAGCTCAAGCTCAAGCTAGCTAGCTAGCTCAAGCTCAAGCTAGCTAGCTAGCTCAAGCTCAAGCTAGCTAGCTCAAGCTCAAGCTCAAGCTAGCTAGCTAGCTCAAGCTCAAGCTAGCTAGCTAGCTCAAGCTCAAGCTAGCTAGCTAGCTCAAGCTCAAGCTAGCTAGCTAGCTCAAGCTCAAGCTCAAGCTAGCTAGCTAGCTCAAGCTAGCTAGCTAGCTCAAGCTCAAGCTAGCTAGCTAGCTCAAGTTCAAGCTAGCTAGCTAGCTCAAGCTCAAGTAGCTAGCTACATAGCTAGCTCAAGCTCAAGCTAGCTAGCTCAAGCTCAAGCTAGCTAGCTAGCTCAAGCTCAAGCTCAAGCTAGCTAGCTCAAGCTCAAGCTCAAGCTAGCTAGCTAGCTCAAGCTCAAGCTAGCTAGCTAGCTCAAGCTCAAGCTAGCTAGCTAGCTCAAGTTCAAGCTAGCTAGCTAGCTCAAGCTCAAGCTAGCTAGCTCAAGCTCAAGCTAGCTAGCTCAAACTCAAGCTAGCTAGCTAGCTCAAGTTCCTAGCTCAAGCTCAAGCTAGCTAGCTAGCTCAAGCTCAAGCTAGCTAGCTCAAGCTCAAGCTAGCTAGCTCAAGCTCCAGCTAGCTAGCTAGCTCAAGCTCAAGCTCAAGCTAGCTAGCTCAAGCTCAAGCTCAAGCTAGCTAGCTAGCTCAAGCTCAAGCTAGCTAGCTAGCTCAAGCTCAAGCTAGCTAGCTAGCTCAAGTTCAAGCTAGCTAGCTAGCTCAAGCTCAAGCTAGCTAGCTCAAGCTCAAGCTAGCTAGCTCAAGCTCAAGCCAGCTAGCTCAAGCTCAAGCTCAAGCTAGCTAGCTAGCTCAAGCACAAGCTTGCTAGCTAGCTCAAGCTCAAGCTAGCTAGCTCAAGCTCAAGCTAGCTAGCTCAAGCTCAAGCTAGCTAGCTCAAGCTCAAGCTCAAGCTAGCTAGCTAGCTCAAGCACAAGCTTGCTAGCTAGCTCAAGCTCAAGCTAGCTAGCTCAAGCTCAAGCTAGCTAGCTCAAGCTCAAGCTAGCTAGCTAGCTCAAGCTCAAGCTCAAGCTAGCTAGCTCAAGCTCAAGCTCAAGCTAGCTAGCTGGCTCAAGCTCAAGCTAGCTAGCTAGCTCAAGCTCAAGCTAGCTAGCTAGCTCAAGCTCAAGCTAGCTAGCTCAAGCTCAAGCTCAAGCTAGCTAGCTAGCTCAAGCTAGCTAGCTAGCTCAAGCTCAAGCTAGCTAGCTAGCTCAAGTTCAAGCTAGCTAGCTAGCTCAAGCTCAAGCTAGCTAGCTAGCTCAAGCTCAAGCTAGCTAGCTCAAGCTCAAGCTAGCTAGCTCAAGCTCAAGCTAGCTAGCTAGCTCAAGCTCAAGCTCAAGCTAGCTAGCTCAAGCTCAAGCTCAAGCTAGCTAGCTAGCTCAAGCTCAAGCTAGCTAGCTAGCTCAAGCTCAAGCTAGCTAGCTAGCTCAAGTTCAAGCTAGCTAGCTAGCTCAAGCTCAAGCTAGCTAGCTCAAGCTCAAGCTAGCTAGCTCAAGCTCAAGCCAGCTAGCTCAAGCTCAAGCTCAAGCTAGCTAGCTAGCTCAAGCTCAAGCTCAAGCTCAAGCTAGCTAGCTAGCTCAAGCTCAAGCTAGCTAGCTAGCTCAAGCTCAAGCTAGCTAGCTCAAGCTCAAGCTAGCTAGCTCAAGCTCAAGCCAGCTAGCTCAAGCTCAAGCTCAAGCTAGCTAGCACTCAAGCTCAAGCTCAAAGGCTAGCTAGCTCAAGCTCAAGCTAGCTAGCTAGCTCTCAAGCTCAAGCTCAAGCTAGCTAGCTCAAGCTCAAGCTCAAGCTAGCTAGCTCAAGCTCAAGCTCAAGCTAGCTAGCTCAAGCTCAAGCTCAAGCTAGCTAGCTAGCCTCAAGCTCAAGCTAGCTAGCTAGCTCAAGCTCAAGCTAGCTAGCTCAAGCTCAAGCTCAAGCTCAAGCTAGCTAGCTCAAGCTCAAGCTCAAGCTCAAGCTAGCTAGCTAGCTCAAGCTCAGCTAGCTAGCTCAAGCTCAAGCTAGCTAGCTAGCTCAAGTTCAAGCTAGCTAGCTAGCTCAAGCTCAAGCTAGCTAGCTAGCTCAAGCTCAAGCTAGCTAGCTCAAGCTCAAGCTAGCTAGCTCAAGCTCAAGCTAGCTAGCTAGCTCAAGCTCAAGCTCAAGCTAGCTAGCTCAAGCTCAAGCTCAAGCTAGCTAGCTAGCTCAAGCTCAAGCTAGCTAGCTAGCTCAAGCTCAAGCTAGCTAGCTAGCTCAAGTTCAAGCTAGCTAGCTAGCTCAAGCTCAAGCTAGCTAGCTCAAGCTCAAGCTAGCTAGCTCAAACTCAAGCTAGCTAGCTAGCTCAAGTTCAAGCTAGCTAGCTAGCTCAAGCTCAAGCTAGCTAGCTAGCTCAAGCTCAAGCTAGCTAGCTCAAGCTCAAGCTAGCTAGCTCAAGCTCAAGCTAGCTAGCTAGCTCAAGCTCAAGCTCAAGCTAGCTAGCTCAAGCTCAAGCTCAAGCTAGCTAGCTAGCTCAAGCTCAAGCTAGCTAGCTAGCTCAAGCTCAAGCTAGCTAGCTAGCTCAAGTTCAAGCTAGCTAGCTAGCTCAAGCTCAAGCTAGCTAGCTCAAGCTCAAGCTAGCTAGCTCAAGCTCAAGCCAGCTAGCTCAAGCTCAAGCTCAAGCTAGCTAGCTAGCTCAAGCACAAGCTTGCTAGCTAGCTCAAGCTCAAGCTAGCTAGCTCAAGCTCAAGCTAGCTAGCTCAAGCTCAAGCTAGCTAGCTCAAGCTCAAGCTCAAGCTAGCTAGCTAGCTCAAGCACAAGCTTGCTAGCTAGCTCAAGCTCAAGCTAGCTAGCTCAAGCTCAAGCTAGCTAGCTCAAGCTCAAGCTAGCTAGCTAGCTCAAGCTCAAGCTCAAGCTAGCTAGCTCAAGCTCAAGCTCAAGCTAGCTAGCTAGCTCAAGCTCAAGCTAGCTAGCTAGCTCAAGCTCAAGCTAGCTAGCTAGCTCAAGCTCAAGCTAGCTAGCTCAAGCTCAAGCTCAAGCTAGCTAGCTAGCTCAAGCTAGCTAGCTAGCTCAAGCTCAAGCTAGCTAGCTAGCTCAAGTTCAAGCTAGCTAGCTAGCTCAAGCTCAAGCTAGCTAGCTAGCTCAAGCTCAAGCTAGCTAGCTCAAGCTCAAGCTAGCAGACTAGCTCAAGCTCAAGCTAGCTAGCTAGCTCAAGCTCAAGCTCAAGCTAGCTAGCTCAAGCTCAAGCTCAAGCTAGCTAGCTAGCTCAAGCTCAAGCTAGCTAGCTAGCTCAAGCTCAAGCTAGCTAGCTAGCTCAAGTTCAAGCTAGCTAGCTAGCTCAAGCTCAAGCTAGCTAGCTCAAGCTCAAGCTAGCTAGCTCAAGCTCAAGCCAGCTAGCTCAAGCTCAAGCTCAAGCTAGCTAGCTAGCTCAAGCTCAAGCTCAAGCTAGCTAGCTAGCTCAAGTTTCAAGCTAGCTAGCTAGCTCAAGCTCAAGCTAGCTAGCTCAAGCTCAAGCTAGCTAGCTCAAGCTCAAGCCAGCTAGCTCAAGCTCAAGCTCAAGCTAGCTAGCTAGCTCAAGCTCAAGCTAGCTAGCTCAAGCTCAAGCTAGCTAGCTAGCTAGCTCAAGCTCAAGCTCAAGCTAGCTAGCTCAAGCTCAAGCTCAAGCTAGCTAGCTCAAGCTCAAGCTCAAGCTAGCTAGCTCAAGCTCAAGCTCAAGCTAGCTAGCTCAAGCTCAAGCTCAAGCTAGCTAGCTAGCTCAAGCTCAAGCTAGCTAGCTCAAGCTCAAGCTCAAGCTCAAGCTAGCTAGCTAGCTAGCTCAAGCTCAAGCTCAAGCTAGCTAGCTAGCTCAAGCTCAAGCTAGCTAGCTCAAGCTCAAGCTAGCTAGCTAGCTCAAGCTCAAGCTAGCTAGCTAGCTCAAGCTCAAGCTAGCTAGCTCAAGCTCAAGCCAGCTAGCTCAACAAGCTCAAGGCTAGCTAGCTCAAGCTCAAGCTAGCTAGCTAGCTCAAGCTCACCAGCTAGCTCAGCTCAAGTCAAGCTAGCTCAAGCTCAAGCTAGCTAGCTAGCTAGCTCAAGCTCAAGCTAGCTAGCTCAAGCTCAAGCTAGCTAGCTCAAGCTCCTCAAGCTAGCTAGCTAGCTCAAGCTCAAGCTAGCTAGCTCAAGCTCAAGCTCAAGCGAGCTAGCTAGCTCAAGCTCAAGCTAGCTAGCTAGCTCAAGCTCAAGCTAGCTAACTCAAGCTAACTCAGCTAGCTCAAGCTAACTCAAGCTAGCTAAAGCTAACTCAAGCTAACTCAAGCTAACTCAAGCTAACTCAAGCTAGCTAAAGCTAACTCAAGCTAACTCAAGCTAACCCGAGCTAACTCAAGCTAGCTCAAGCTAACCCAAGCTAGCTAAAGCTAACTCAAGCTAACTCAAGCTAATTCAAGCTAACTCAAGCTAACTCAAGCTAACTCAAGCTAACTCAAGCTAGCTAAAGCTAACTCAAGCTAACTCAAGCTAACTCAAGCTAACCCGAGCTAACTCAAGCTAACTGAAGGTAGCTAAAGCTAGTTCAAGCTAACTCAAGCTAGCTAAAGCTAAGACAAGCTAACTCAAGCTAACTCAAGCTAACTCAAGCTAACTCAAGCTAACTCAAGCTAGTTCAAGCTAACTCAAGCTAACTCAAGCTAACTCAAGCTAGCTAAAGCTAACTCAAGCTAACTCAAGCTAACTCAAGCTAACCCGAGCTAACTCAAGCTAACTCAAGGTAGCTAAAGCTAGTTCAAGCTAACTCAAGCTAGGCTAAAGCTAAGACAAGCTAACTCAAGCTAACTCAAGCTAACTCAAGCTAACTCAAGCTAACTCAAGCTAGTTCAAGGCTAACTCAAGCTAGCTAAAGCTAACTCAAGCTAACTCAAGCTAACTCAAGCTAGCTCAAGCTAACTCAAGCTAGTTCAAGCTAACTCAAGCTAGCTAAAGCTAACTCAAGCTAACTCAAGCTAACTCAAGCTAACTCAAGCTAGCTAAAGCTAACTCAAGCTAACTCAAGCTAACCCGAGCTAACTCAAGCTAGCTCAAGCTAACCCAAGCTAGCTAAAGCTAACTCAAGCTAACTCAAGCTAATTCAAGCTAACTCAAGCTAACTCAAGCTAACTCAAGCTAACTCAAGCTAGCTAAAGCTAACTCAAGCTAACTCAAGCTAACTCAAGCTAACCCGAGCTAACTCAAGCTAACTCAAGGTAGCTAAAGCTAGTTCAAGCTAACTCAAGCTAGCTAAAGCTAAGACAAGCTAACTCAAGCTAACTCAAGCTAACTCAAGCTAACTCAAGCTAACTCAAGCTAACTCAAGCTAGCTAAAGCTAACTCAAGCTAACTCAAGCTAACTCAAGCTAACCCGAGCTAACTCAAGCTAACTCAAGGTAGCTAAAGCTAGTTCAAGCTAACTCAAGCTAGCTAAAGCTAAGACAAGCTAACTCAAGCTAACTCAAGCTAACTCAAGCTAACTCAAGCTAACTAAAGCTAGTTCAAGCTAACTCAAGCTAGCTAAAGCTAACTCAAGCTAACTCAAGCTAACTCAAGCTAGCTCAAGCTAACTCAAGCTAGTTCAAGCTAACTCAAGCTAGCTAAAGCTAACTCAAGCTAACTCAAGCTAACTCAAGCTAACTCAAGCTAGCTAAAGCTAACTCAAGCTAACTCAAGCTAACCCGAGCTAACTCAAGCTAGCTCAAGCTAACCCAAGCTAGCTAAAGCTAACTCAAGCTAACTCAAGCTAATTCAAGCTAACTCAAGCTAACTCAAGCTAACTCAAGCTAACTCAAGCTAGCTAAAGCTAACTCAAGCTAACTCAAGCTAACTCAAGCTAACCCGAGCTAACTCAAGCTAACTCAAGGTAGCTAAAGCTAGTTCAAGCTAACTCAAGCTAGCTAAAGCTAAGACAAGCTAACTCAAGCTAACTCAAGCTAACTCAAGCTAACTCAAGCTAACTCAAGCTAACTCAAGCTAGTTCAAGCTAACTCAAGCTAACTCAAGCTAACTCAAGCTAGCTAAAGCTAACTCAAGCTAACTCAAGCTAACTCAAGCTAACCCGAGCTAACTCAAGCTAACTCAAGGTAGCTAAAGCTAGTTCAAGCTAGCTCAAGCTAGCTAAAGCTAAGACAAGCTAACTCAAGCTAACTCAAGCTAACTCAAGCTAACTCAAGCTAGTTCAAGCTAACTCAAGCTAGCTAAAGCTAACTCAAGCTAACTCAAGCTAACTCAAGCTAGCTCAAGCTAACTCAAGCTAGTTCAAGCTAACTCAAGCTAGCTAAAGCTAACTCAAGCTAACTCAAGCTAACTCAAGCTAGCTCAAGCTAACTCAAGCTAACTCAAGCTAACTCAAGCTAACCCGAGCTAACTCAAGCTAACTCAAGGTAGCTAAAGCTAGTTCAAGCTAGCTCAAGCTAGCTAAAGCTAAGACAAGCTAACTCAAGCTAACTCAAGCTAACTCAAGCTAACTCAAGCTAGTTCAAGCTAACTCAAGCTAGCTAAAGCTAACTCAAGCTAACTCAAGCTAACTCAAGCTAGCTCAAGCTAACTCAAGCTAGTTCAAGCTAACTCAAGCTAGCTAAAGCTAACTCAAGCTAACTCAAGCTAACTCAAGCTAG
>NW_027450287.1:0-10000 GCF_964194025.1 Convolutriloba macropyga | reverse complement strand
AACTTTCAAAAGAAAAAGAAAATAAACAGAGACAGTTGATGAACCTGGAGAAACAAAATTACATAAAGGGGTGCGAAAATGAAATTGCTTTGAATAAAATTTACAAAAATTTGAATAATTTTGCTGAAATTTCACAAAACGATTTTCATATAAGTCACTTTTACCTGATGAAATGTATTTTTGTGCTAATATATAATGCCCAGAAAACCGAATTTTGTTTTATTTCCAATTTTTTCTACGCTTCCAATATCTCATTGTCCTGGCAGTCAGATGTCAGAAGTTCAATTCACCTATCTGTAGAAACCTGACTTTGACATCCACTGACATCAGACTGCTATACTCGATTACACCAAGCCCATGTACGTTTCTCATGGAAAAGAACAAAAATTGAAAGTCCCATCCAGGATTTGGGGCCAAATTATATCCACATGCCAATCACTTATTCTACATGCCAAATTTTGTTAGCTAAACTAATTTTTCTCTGTATTGTTTTGCATAGAGCAGTATTATAGAGACAAGCAAGAAACTCTATTCCAATCTTAAACTATAATTCAAGTTATTCAAATTATTGAAGTGTTTAAACTCTTCTGAGAGACCACGACACAGAGAAAAAAAAGTAATTGATAACAGCAAAAAAATATATTTTGCTAACAAATTTTTGGTCACTATTAGCCACTTCTTTGACAGTGTTTTCTATACCGATTTTTTCCGTACCAACTTAGCTATATTATCGCGGCACACTTTAACGTCTGTTACCGTGACCAGCAGTTTTACAGTAACATTTCGTTAACTCAGTCTTTCTTCAGTTCCTTTCTCGATTTAGAACCACCTGGTTCTGACAAAGATGACTAATATTGCTTTCAGACTAACAAGCAATGCTTCTGTTGAATCTCTGGTTTTTTGTTTACAGCATATTTAATGAATGAGTTAGATAAGTGGGCATAAAATTCGTTGAAATAGTCCCCAGTATGAGGTCCTCCACTCGTATCAGGTATGGTCTAGTCAGAATCGGGTCGCGAACAGGGGGGTTCAGACCGAGCAGACACAAATTTAGGTATCAGCCTAACCGAACAGACGTTGACCATCCTGAAGACCACGCAGAACAAACGTCTAGACCCCGAGTGAGACCCAGGCCGTGGGCCAGACGGAATAGACCAAG
The DNA here is from genome assembly GCF_964194025.1 of Convolutriloba macropyga. Lineage (NCBI taxonomy): Eukaryota > Metazoa > Xenacoelomorpha > Acoela > Convolutidae > Convolutriloba > Convolutriloba macropyga. Next base: position 8,841 of record NW_027450287.1, on the reverse strand, counting down.
ACTCGGGGCAGATAGAACAGATCCAAGCGAGACCTCTCAAAGAAATTAAAAAACTAAAAATTGTTTTTTATGCCATACCAATAAAGTACCGATGCAAGAAGGTATGCGCCCGAGCAAAATTAGGTATGAGCTGGACTGAACAGACCAAAAACAGGTAAGGGCCAGACCGACTAGACCCAATTCAGGTATGAACCAGATGAAGGGGCGCAACCGAAACTTTGTCCAGACTATGAACTCGGTCACACCGGACCTATTGTCCCCGACCCAAGTCCATTGGGCCATACCTGTTGAGGACCTCATCCTGGGTCTGGAGTATTTTAAAACGAAACTTAACTTCATCATTGAATATTTTTTACCAACGTTTATATCCAAAACGTTTTTGGTAATTTTTTGTCAATATGGTTGAGAGAGGCTGAGTACACAATTTTTGCAATTTGTATATTTTCGAAGTACGTTTATTGCTTCGTTCGATTAAAACAGGTATATGTCAATGATTGAATAGATAAGCTTTACATATTCGGAAAAATTCATCAGATTTAATTGTTCAACCTTGTTTTCTCTTCAATGGGCAATTCACACCTCATCAAAGATTGCCCCCTCATCAAACGGGGTCGTCTTTTTCAAACCAAATTTCTACAAGGCACAACCTTTTAAAGCCAAGTTCCCACAAACAACCTTTGTACAAAGTACAGCCAAGTATATTGACTGTAACCCGAATAATCAATAAAATAAATGATTTAAAAAATTAACACCATGTATTTTTTTAGGATTTTAGGAATCCAGCACTGGCAGGATTGTCAAAATTCTGCAATCATTGATGCAAAAGGGTAGTGTGAAATGCCTTGTTGCATATGATTAACATCCACAGATATTATATAAAAGAAAAGTTTTTTCGAAATGACAATTAGAACTAAGGAAAAGTCTCGTAAACTCATTCGAATAGCACAAATGCAACATCAATCTCTAACATAAACTACATGTGGAGACATCATTTCTCTAGTAATATTAAACGAGTCTTCATTTAGTGGTTTATATTCAATTGATAGAATGGTACAGAAGGTCAAATATAAAACTATTGATCGATAAATCAAAAATTCTTCAATCCGTACAAAAATCTGTAGTTCCGGGATGAAAATAATTGGTAGCAATACGAGTAACATATATGGTTCAATATAAGAAATATATGGTACAAACTTCTCAGTATGATTATTTAATGATTAGTAAGAATCATATATCATCTTTCTATGGGTAGTAGGAGCCATATATGATATTCATATTATTAGTAAGAACCATATATGATCTTTCTATCGTTACTGAGACTCATCGATCTAAATTTAATTCTATTTAAATTGTTTTTGTCATAGTTGGTGCTGGTGCATCACCAATGGTACGCTAAATAGCTCTCCAAAGAAACAATCTTGGGCAAGGACAAGAAGTTTCTATAAGCTATATATTGTGCAGAAAACTTATTTCAGTTTCAATTACCAGCTATTGGGATATTGGTACGCAAAAATCTCTAGCATAGAGTAGGAAACTTTAGCCTCCCGATGATTTGATGTGCTTGCGATTGATCTTATGTAGAATTAATAAAAATCAAACTTGCTCAAAATAATGATTTTTGAAACTATTATTAAGCTTCCTGGCAACATTACACAGATTCAAATGACATTTGGTGCACGTAAATTGTCAATTAGGATTCCTAGGAAACAAAAATCCTAATTTGGTTTTTAAATCCTAATAAATGGTTTCGGGTATATTCATGTTTGTGATAAATTTTTGTAATTTTTTTGTTCACTGAAAACCATCTTGATATCTTTGCTAAGAATCAGTATAATCAAATATTAATTATAATGATTACAAAGAATCATATAGGATTTAATATGATTACAAAAATTTTCATTCAGTGTTCAATTCGTACTGGAAAACAAAATAAAAACTAATTAAAGTATGGCTGAGGTTTGCTTGAACTCGAGTGCAGAACTATAAAATTTTTTAATGTTTTTTTCTGAAAATTACTTAGGAGTTTTAACTTGGAACTTTTTTTCTGTGACAATACCTGGAGTTCAAAATATTAAATGCAGAACTAATGAAGACCTTGCTTATATAAAACCAACAACACTTGAGAAAATTTCACAAAATTCACCCGTATAAGTTTATTGCAATAACTTTAAAACCTTAAAACTAGTGAAATCGTCAGAAATGAAACTTGAAAAGAGAAGTCAGCGACTCAAAATTCCAAAATGTTTGTTCGAATGATGTTCCCACAAACAAAAGCGATCCACTAATCAAATAGTTTAAAATGAACAAGGCGGCTCGTTAATGTGCATTCGCACATGATGTTCCAACCCGAGCTCATCTACATTTTTGACTTAATTGTGAACCAAATGAAGAGATAACAAAATACATGTTTGAGTTTAAAACAATCATTGCACACCCTATCTACTAATTGAATTACATAATGCCATGCCATATTACAGCGCCAATGAGATCTGACCTTAAAAAGACTACGAGACAAAAAACAAACAAAAAACTAGCCAAAACAAAAATTTCACGACAAAAACTAAAAAACTAAAATTAAAAGCTCATAGCAACAACGTCAAAATGCAGTCCGATAAAACCTTAACTACTTGAATTTACTTTTTCCTAACTGTGGATGGAAAGTTTTCTTATTGAGACTATGTAGCAAGTCAACAAAGACAACGATCAATGAGGCGAAATTCAAAAAATAATCAATATTTTTTAAACCAAGAAATTTCAAAAGTCTTAAAAATCTTTAGCTTTTAACTAAATAATCTTTGATAAATTACTTAAAAGTTATTTCAAAACCAAAAAGAACTGTCTTTGGGTAGACTAAACTATAGAAACGAACTAAAGAAAAACTTCAAAAATTACAAACTATTTGCAACAGCAAACTAATGCTACCATTGAAATCATTAGCTATTAGCTGAATATTATGTATTTTTGATTGAATTCTTACTTCTAATAATTCAGTTGAAGAAATTATAATGAGAGAATAAATAAGTTGATTTGGTCCACATTTGAAAACCATTGGGATCTGTTACTACGCGATTGTTCTGAAAGAAGAGAGAAAGAAACGCAAAAAATGAGCACTCAAAAAGCATTTATAAAAACAAATACTGTCTAACAAACAAAGCATCGGTGACAAATATTATCAGTAGATATGTTATTTTTTGAAACACAAGAAATTGGATGTGACCGCTCATTGATGAAAATAAGTTACAATTTGACGAAAAGAGCAACAAAAACTGAAAAGTTTGAAAACTATTTCAAAATGTATATCATAAACTTAAAGACTAAAGGCTACGAATTGACTGTTTCGGGTAACATCATTAATTCAATCCCCAATTATAAGCTTAAGAGACTTGTCAGCAATTTACGGCTACCTAAAGAACAAAAACAGGAAAAAACAGCAATTTCAAGAACAAAATTGAGCAAGAAAAGTGCCGAAGGCATTAAAAAAATAACAGAAATGGATTCTTTATTTATCGCTATAGTTTCAAAAAATCAAATATAAACAAATACGTAAGAGCCACAAATGTTTTTTAGAAAACTCGTAGTATCAACGCCTTTAAATTCACAAGCTTTTAACGGAATCCACTAAATACGAGAAATTATAACTCCAAGGGACAACAAGTTTGTTTGTCATTCATATTTTATCAATAAGACCTTACAACTAGTTATTGACGATGAAAACAACAAAGACAGGCAAAAACTAAGAATTCAGTAGAAAAGTGCCAGAAGAAGGTGTCGAAGAAATTTTAATCATAAACACTTCTCTGAAAACTTTTTCTATGATCCGTCGAACGTCTTCCCTAAACCAATGGGAACTATCAGTAAAAGGATAATTTGATAAGATTTCAAAAGGATCCAAAAATTAAAAAGTACCCGAAAATGAAAAAAAAATTATCTGAAAACTAGTGGCATTGAAGTTTTAATACTAATAGGTAGAAACTGAAGCTGCTAACCAGACTATTTTTGGCTGGACTAGAAAAATAGGATCCTGTAAGTATTAAGGTTGACTAACAGTTAACGCAAAAAAGTTTAAGATTGGTTAATGTTCAAAAAAAATCGAAAAACTGTTTTTAAAGTCTTAATAGCCTTTAAACTCAAAAGCCTTCAACGGAGGTCAATAACTACGCTCAGAAAAAGATCGGTGGCGGGAAAAATAGTTTTTTATAAATAGATAATGAAAAAGACATCACAATAAGTCTTAAGGCTATGAAAACAACAACAAAAACTGTCGAAAACCAAAATTCTGTAGAAAAGTGCGAGAAGAAAATTTCGAATCCATTAAAACCATTAATTTTTCACTGACAACTTTATCTGTGATCCACTAAATGTCTTCTTTATGCCAATTGGATTAGAAAATTGTTTGGATAATGTGTATAATGTTTGGGTAATATGATAACAGTTCAAAAGTAACCAATAAAACAAAAATATCAAAATTTTTTAAGATAATTTGAATTCTTTTGTCATTAAAATCATTAAACCAGAAGTTAGAAGATTAAAGTGCTAAAGAGGATAATTTTAGTTGCAGTAGAAAGCAATTGGGTTCTGTCAAAACTGAGACTGACTAACAGTTCACGAAAACTTTAAGATTGGTTAAAGTTGAAGAAATTTTTCAAAAAACTATCTTTAAATTCTTAACAGCCTTTAATTTCAAACGATTTCGACGGAAGTCAATAAATACCCTCAAATATGCCCCAATGGGATTATAGGGATGTTTGTCATGCATAGGTGATCAATCTGACATCACAACAAGTCTTATGACTATGAAAACAACAACAACAAAAACAGGCAAAAACCAGATCTCAGTAAAAAATGGCGAGAAGAAAAGGTCATTAAGCTAATAGGAGTTGTCAATTTTAGGATAATGTGATAAGATTTCAAAAAAAACGAATAATACGGAAATATCCAAAAAATTTCAAAAAATTTTTAAAATCTTGTGTCACTGAAGTCATATAACTAAAAATTATAAGAAAAAACTGCTAGCCAGATCAAATTTGGTTACAGTAGGACGGAAGAGGGTGCTGTCTTTGCAGAGGCTGACTTAGAATTCACGATAATATGCTTACGATTGGTTAATGTTTGAAAAAAAATTTCGAAAAATTATTTTTAATGTCTTAACAGCTATTAGATGTCCTCTCAAAGCCCTAGTTATGTTCACTTTAATCTCATTACAGATCATATTGCATAGTTAGTCAATGAGTTTTTGCCATAAGACTTCAAAAATTAGCAAAACTTTAAAAAGAAACCCAAAATTAAGAAAACTCAGTGTCGAAGACAAAAAAAACATGAGCAATTCCTTGAAAACGTTTTTTTTTTGTTCACTGGTCTTCATTTGACTGTAACAGGAGGTTTGTCAATAACGAAACCTTGATATGAAAAGTGGATTTTCTCTAGGTGACTTAAAAAAAGCAAAAAAAGTAGAAAAGTTTTATAAAAAAAGAGCTCTGAAATAGAATTCGGTTTTTTTTTATATTGAACCTCCCGATGAGACCAGAACTAGTCTTTTTTAACGCCTTTCGAGTATTAGGAACACAAAGTTGGTTCATTTTTTGGCAAGAAATTTTAGTTTGAAATACTATCTTTATAGAACATATCTTAATTTGAAGAAAAATCACACTAAAAGTGAACAAATGTCCCGTGTTCACACAAAACTTCAATCCTCGATAACTCCTCGAAAAAAACGAAAATAAAAAAAATCTTTTGATTTTTGAATTCTACACTGGACCAGTTTTTCAATGATACCACTCACATTTCTCTGAGATGAATATATCGATTGGCCAAAATTGACTGAACAAAAAAACCCATTTGAGTATATAGTTCCTCCCCTCCCCCACAAGTGGGGTCGGAACAATAAATGAACAGAAGCCCACTATTAAAATAGCCCGGAACCGCAATCTACGAAGCCAATTGCAAACTGCAAGGAAATTGAAAACAAGACGGCTCGCATAAAATTTTGGGTACCACATAAGGTTCCAACATACGTAGTCTCATAATTGTCAAAAAGTTCCCTTTTTGAAAAAAAAGTTGCCTTGACAAATGGTTTGGTGAAGCTAAAATTGAAGCAGCTTTCCGGACCACCATTGCGTAAATTTGTTGAATTTCGAAACTGAAACTTTCAGTAAATTCTGTTTGATACATTTTTTAACCAGATGTAGAAGCAGATAGTGTCACTTATTTTTCAAAATAAATCAAACTTTTACTGAAACTCAAAATCCAACAAAAGCTAGGAATCGGACGAAGACTTTAACGTCAGTGAACACTATATTTGGCGAATAAACTTTTCCAATCAGTTGACAAAGTAAGTACAGCAAATAAAAAAGCGACTGATAAGCTCTAATTGAAGCATTTTTAGCAATACCAACACTATATTTTTTTAGAAAATGATTAATTCGGAAACCTCAAGCTGTTGTAAGTTTACCACCTGAAAAACTAATTGCGCTGAAAACCAATTTGCAAAATAAAACAGTCATTTTAACAAAGTTAAATTTCAAGGAGCGCAGCAGTTGAAGATTTTTAGTTAGCGAATAAAAAAGAAATCCGATAATTAGTGTCATTTAATATTTCAAGAATTTTCTTTTTGGCAAGAAATTATTTTAAAATTATTTTTCATTAACACATCCTATTTTTACCCAAATTTCATTTTTGTACATTTTAAAGCAAACCAAAATGCAACCTTGATTCTTATGATTTTCATGAATAATAACCAAACTCACTTGCATCCCGTTAGTTGCAGTCGAAACCACAGGGCGGCACTACAAGTTACTATCTTTACTATCTTTTAGTTTATTAGTTTACGTGATAGAAAAATGCTACAAATTTTTCCTTTCTCTTTTCAATTTTAAATTTTAGCGTCTTGTCTTTTAGTGCGTTCCCAGTTCCAAATTTTAGGTTTTTGGTTTTCGTTATATCGCAAACCAGTTAGGCTGCACGAAAACTATAACAATATTGAAACTATTCACGAAAAAGCAGAAAATGCCCTTATAAAAAAGTCGTTTTTTCTTTTTATTTGAGTCTTTTAATTGATTGATTTTTTAAAACTATTTAAAAAACTTTTTCACAATGATCTGTTTCAAAACAAAATAGTAAAGTCCATGTTATTTTTTTAACGTATCATTTTTAGGAATTCTATTCCAACTAAAAAAACTTCAAATGATTTAATACAATACTCAAAACCGAAATTCCAACTTATTAAAGAACTTCCCTTCTTCAAACTAAAATGATGCTTCATTTTTTCTGACGGTGCCCGGTATATATATATATATATATATATATATATATATATATATATATACATATTCGAATTCAGATGATTCTTGGTGTCATTCTAGCTTTACACTTCTTTTGCGCTCAAAACTAAGCTAGAATAGTAAAACATTAGAATCAATTTTGAACAAATGTTCAATGTTTTTTCGTTACAATGATCGCTAAGTCTGCGCCACTATTAAAAAGATAAGTGCAAGCCTGAATAAAAAGCTGATCGATTTGCCGGAAATGTCTTTTTTGCCGAAAAACAAAAATTTTGAAGAAAAGAAGTCATTTAACGTATTGGCTTCGGACACTGATATTTATCTATATCTTCACACAAAATCAAACACAGTTTTTCTTAAAAATTACTTTTTGTTCTTTTTATATTGACAAAAAATCTGTTAAGGATTTGTCTGATTTTTTGAAATACCTGGAGTATTCGAATAAGATAAACACTCTAGTGTAGTGTTGGATCTGCTAGAAAAGAACGGAATCTTAACCCTGCATATAGGGTGAATATAGGCGTTAATAAAAACCACTACAATTACGCGCCAGAAAAATTATTGTGAAATAAGACTAACATTGTATTTGTATTAAAACATTGAACTTGTGAATAATTAAAAAGACTCCAATTAGATGTGGACCACCTCGACTAAAATAAGGACGACAACTACGTGTTCTCTCACGTAGGCAGCCCAATTTTCTACGATATCTTTTGATCTGCTCGATGCTTGCAAGTTTGTTAGTAAGAGATGCATTCCGGAAACTTTCCCCAGAGTTCGAAAGAAAAGAAGCAGATTGCTTAAGGGGAAAGAACAATAGATGCTCTTAAGAGGGACAAAGCGTATTCTAGGTGGCTGTGAAATCAAAATTTGATGCTTTTCATTTTCAGATATTTAGTATTCTTTTGAGTTTGATTAATTATTCCGTGAGTTGAAATAGAGGTATTTATCTGGTCTTCCTCACCCAGTAGAAAAATAAGGAATCACTACACTATGAACTTGTGCGTGTCATGTCATCCCCATTGGCCAAAAGTTAAATGAGACGATCTTGTAATTTCTCACCGCGAGGTAGTACTGAAAAAAATATTGTTCCCGATAACGCCTCTGACAACTGCTTAGTCTTTTTGTTACAATTTTCCAAAATTATTAGCTAGTTTAAAGTTGAAAAAATGTATGGAATACACAATCAAATTGAGGTTTTTCTTTCTTGTCCTGCCACTTTGTAATTCAATAAACGCCAACTCAAACCGAGGTTCTTACAGCTCCAAACATTGGCTAAAAACAATCAACGAACCATCTGAGCACGAATAACCAGACAATTAGTAAGCTTGTTTTATATTCATTTTATTTTCTATAAATTTATCTATTCAGCCCGCACTCCGCACAGATAACTTACAATTTGAACTACATAAAGGTCTTAGGCATGTATAATTGCTTTCAATTTATTATTTATTTTGTTAAGTTAGACTGACGTGCAAAAAGCGATCCTGTGTTTTGTCTGATCTATGAGAAACCCACCCTAATTTGATACTAGTACCATATCAATCCAAATGAAAACTGTAAT
>NW_027450286.1:0-44048 GCF_964194025.1 Convolutriloba macropyga | reverse complement strand
CTATTGCAGTGATCGTTCCATCTGAGATGAGGAGTGAGGGTAATACCTAGAAACTTTAGCGACTGTGTTTTTCCGACGGGTACGCCTTTTATTTTTAAATTGAGCTCAGACTCTTTCTTAGATGGGTTTTTAAAAATCATGTACTGAGTTTTGTTAGGATTTATTTTAATTTTCAAGTGGTCACACCAGTCTGTAAGGCTATTTAGTGATGATTGCAGATTGTTTTTGAATTAGTTGTGTTGAGCGAGATCTGTAGTACAGGGCAAAATCGTCAGCGAACTGAAATCTGTGCGTTCATTTTTGGCAATCGGCTAACGTATATAAGGAAGAGAATGGGAGCAATTACGCTGCCTAGGGGCACACCGGCTGTCGGGCAGAAACTGGCGCTAACAGTAGTATTTATCTTTACGTAAACGTTCCTTTGTGACAAAAATGAATTTAATTTGTGTATCAACCCTAGACGCCATACGGCATCAAATGCTTTTTCAACATCCAAGCAAACCAAACCAACCATTTCAGTCCTTTGGAAAGCTTCACTAACGTGCTGAGTGAGTTTGATAAGATTGTCTGTGGTGCAGCGATGTTTCCTGTAAGCGCTCTGAGTTTCACCAAATATATTTAGATTTTCGCAATGTTCTAAGACAATGTTTTTCACAACAGTTTCGCAGACTTTGGCCAAGCAATTTGTAAGACTAATAGGTCGATAGTTTTCAGCTTTTGATCTGTCTTTATCTTGCTTTGGTATCATTGTTATCTGTGATTCTTTCCAATTTACTGGAATATACGAGTTGTTAATTGAACTAGAAATGAGAAGGCAGGCTAGGGCTTTTATACTCCGTGGTAACTCACTGAGCACTTTGTAGCTGATTTTATCTGTTCCTGGGCATGACTTTCTCGATACTCTCAATATTTCATCGAATTCCTTTGTTGTAATCATAATACAAAGTTCCTCGGTGTCGACGTTTGTACTTAGAAATGCCTTGGTTTCCTTTTCGATTTTCTCGCAGTGTTCGGCAATTTCTGTTGGTACTGTTGTGTGGTCTTTCATTGTGTCTTTTAGGAGTTGTTTGAAAAGCTCGCTTTTTTCATGACCTGTGACTGACTTCGACTCTTTATATGTTAAGTCGGGATAGTCGCCAGTTTTTTTGTTTTGACTCGTGGTCATTTGTTAGTTCTTTTATTGCTCTCCAAAAACCTTTGCTGCCCTTGTCTCTTGCACGTTCCAAAATTTTAGCTCTTTTTTGTTCTTCTGATTGCCCGATTGATCGTTTGATTTCTTTCTGCAGATAATTTATCTCGGTTTTTAGAGACCTAAGTTCATCGCCAAATGCACCTTTGAGATCTCTTCGCTTTTTCCTTTTCAGTTTTATCAATTTTTGTGTCTCAATACTGTAAGGAGGCTTGTTTTTGTTGACATAGGAGTCTTCCGACAATTTGTGTATTATTTCAACCAGATTGCTGCTAAACTCATTTAGTTTATCCTTTCCCGGATACTGCGCAGGCCAAAGGTTCGATGATCTATACGATTTTTTTAACGTTTTCTCTGAACCGTCTGAAGTCAGTTTCCGATTTCAATTCAAATTTTTTGCTTTTTATGAGGTTAAACGTTGTGATTGTGGTTCTATGGTCACTACCCAGATCCTCTGAGACTTCGAAATTTCTAAAATTCGTAAAAACTGTACTATCGCAAAAGTGTAAATCGAGCATGTTTTTACTTTTTCCGTCAAACGACTGATATGTGTGGGTGACCATTGTTTAGCAGTTTAAAATGACCGTTGTCTATTAGATTCAGGAGTTTCTCACCGTTTTCAGAATCGTAGGCGCAGTTTAATTCTTGGTGGGGAGAGTTAAAGTCACCACAAACAAAAACGTTTGTCATACTTTCAGAGAATACTTTTTTCCAGTGAGAGTGGTTTTCAAGGTGAATTGTAAACAAATATTATCCAAAAGTCTCTAAAACACGGTAGCGTGATGCATAATTTTAGTATTTCTAGTGTTTTTCCGCTGCAATCGTTCTCTTTTTCAAATAAATTACACTTTATGAAATTTTAATGTAAAACGTGTTAAAAATATTTTCGCCAAAAACAACAATTTTAATTGGGTAACTGATTTAGGATATTGAAAACTTACGTAATTACCTTGCTAACCAAGCTGATTAGAAAAGTTTAATAAACTGAACTCCAGTTTCAATATTAACAGAACTCCAGTTTAAAACCCGTTGGTGTGCCTTTTTACTTCCAAAATCAGGAAGACTTAACAAACTGTCCAACTATCCAGGCTTTAATTTTTGAGACTGAAGACTTCCGGCAAAGTTTCTTTCTGTTACCTGTCGCGTGCTGCTTTATAACATTACACAACTAAATGAGGGAACGACGTTTTTACGTTTATCGGAATGCCTTTTAATTATCGCCTAGTGAGCTCATCGCATTCCAAAAACATTATGAGGAAATCCATTTCTCATTTAGTTCATGGCTACGCGGCCAATCTAAGACTTCTCAAGTTTATACAGTCAGCTTTGCCATTTAATTTCACGACCACTATGTGTTCGGGTAACACAATATCATGTAACACAAATATCATGTAACACAATATCATGTAACACAAATATCATGTAACACAAATATCATGCAACACAATATCATGTAACACAAATATCATGTAACACAAATATCATGCAACACAATATCATGTGTTATGATACTTTGTTCCTCCGTTGCCGTTGTGAGATTTTCTGGCTTTCTTGCATTATTTTTCAATTGAAGGGGCTGTAAAACGCGAGTAATTCATAAAACGTTTAGCTTTAGGAAACTTTCTATAACCATCTATTTTAAAATGTCTCTTCTAATGTATTTTGATTCAAGATAATCCAGCTTCAAGGATTTTGTTCAAGTTATTGCACATGATTTAAGTAGAAATTTTTTGGTGATCAGATAATAATTGTACAAACAGCGTATCTTGTTAGGTTTATGTAAGACTCCCTCTTCCTTGAAAACTTACATGCAAAATTGTCACCTATGTCATGAGTGCTGACGTCCAAAAAATGTATCTAAATCTTTTCAAGGTTTTGGATTCAGTGTTAGGATCTTCAAATTTATCTTGGACAGGTCATGGCAGTCGCAGATGGCCATCTAATGTTTAGAAGTGAAAAACTCATACCATGCCCTGATTACCTGTAAAATTCAAGTCCGGTTTCAGAAACTTTCCTTTGATGTGGTTTAAGTTGAGAAAGATGTTATGAAAAACGCTTTGAACGTTTTTTTAGATTATATAATTTGAATGAAAAAAGAGACAAGATCAGCTTTATCCGATTTTTTGTGTCTCTGTTAACTGTTGAATTTTCAAAAACTCGCCTTCCAATTTGCGTTTTTTTTGCAATGCAATTACAGAACTGGTTACGTGATTGTTTTATGGTACAAAAACTTTGTTTGCCACTAATTTGACCATATTTCTTTTCAAGCATATCTCAATAATACAATTTGCTGTCAAAAAACTGTCCTGTGTCCTGCAGTTAATATTCTTGGTTTAGGTCCTAGCCAAAATTTTAAACAGCTGGTATAACAGTTTCAAGAGAAAAATTAACGGTACTTTTCACAAAAAATGAAATAGAAGCAGATAATTTAATTTTTCTCTATTTTTGTGTGATCGAGAGTGAAGCAATGGACTCAAATAAACTATTGAAGTGAGGTATTCGAAGGTCTGAAACACTATTGCTCTAATGGATTAATTTTTCAGGATATCGGATGGGAAAAAAGTTTTTATTTTCGAGAGCTTTAATTGAACTTAAGTTTTTAGTTATAAACACTATCGTATAAATTACTAAAGTAGACAGGCGGCTGTTAGTTTCAATGTAATCTTGTTTTTTTTTTAAAAAAAATTCTAAGTTAAAAAAGTGAACTCTGTTTCCATTTGAGCCCATTTTAGAACATTTATGACTAGTTGAACTAAATTCTAGGCGTTTCACCAATAGAAACTGTCTATCATCAAATATTGTAGAAACTAAGTATTAACAAACATTAAACAGAATAACGTGATTGTTTTGAGGTTCACAATATGATCTAACAAATCCGTCCTGCTTACCTCTCATTTAAAAATTTCCTCGCTAAATCACTACCAAGTTCTGTTTTATGGAGTTTCGGATCTATTCTGTTTTGGCCCTCAGTGTTTTTTACGCCCCCAGTTACAAATTATATGTTGTTATATAGCACGTTACTCTGTAAAAAATTAGCATGTGCGCCTGGGGGGCGTAAAAGATATATGCGCACTAAGCTGGGGGGGGGGGGGGGGGAGTAGGTGTGGGCAAACCAGAATAGACCCGTAAAACATGCCAAATGAAAGAAAAGCTATGACCAATACTATTTATACAACCCTATAATCAGAGCAGTATATCCAGTCTCTAGGAAAAATTACTGAATAAGACGGTTCGATTTGTGTTTAGAAAAGTGTGGCTTCTGTCCGAATGAGGACTTGACTGCGTTATGTGTGTTCCCTCTGAAGCTGTACGATGTCCGGGATACAAGGCAGCACTGCTGGGAAGATGACAAATATGAGCGAGCTCTGTGCAGAGATGTCATGAACAAGACACAACACTGCAACAGAAAAGTTGAAAGATGCTGTAAGATGTGCTCTTTTTTAACGCTGTTTACAGCATTTTAAACTGCTGCAAATCTTTTTTTACATGAATATGCTATGTGAGTTTCTAAAGCCTAAACAAACCCATGTACACAATAACACTGGGCGTTCCTCACCTATGGCCGTTGAGGGAAATAATGTACTTGAGAGAATTTAATTCTTCCCATTAAATTTTTGTTCTTCTCTATGGAATTTTTGGAGGGTTTTTTTTAAACCTGAAACATGTAAATTAAACTAACCACTTGGTAAATGTTACATGTTAGAAATTTATTAATCAAACATTATTATGTTCTAACTATCTTATTGTTTTTTATGTAGCAGCTTAGCTGTTAACCTAACCGAATTCAAAACCCTAAGATAACCTGGAGGTTCTTAGATTCTAATGGACTTAATTTGAATTGCTTTGATATCCCGATTTTCTTTTGCTGCCTGACGTCAGCTATTCAAGCGGCTATTAGTTGTACGCGGTCCTTTTTTTACAAGATAAAAACTTGTTATGTCTTGGTGCTCTCTCTTTTGACGCCTTTTGGTTCGAGTGTCAGTGTAACAGGGTTTAAAATTCAATGCTGAAAACAAACGGTTATTGGTATTTTGGGAAATATTATAACAAAATTGAAGCTGTTATTGTAGTCCCGTGCGGTTTAGCAAGGCTGCTGAGGAACAATTTGACAGCACAAATTCATGGTACTGATGGCACGTGCCATTTTATCCGTTCAACTGAGGCCAGTCTCCTAAACTTATGCAAACCAAAGTCTATCCTCTTTTTTCAGTCGAAAGCACTTCACCGAACGGTACTCAGTTATGTTTTCGATTTTATTCTATCTGTCTTGGTATAATTAGGTTTGTGTTTTTGTTATGCTGTGAGCCCTTATTCTTCATTGAATCAAAATCACGAGGTTTGGAGAGATAAATGGTTTCGGAAGCGTGACAGTTACCGATTTTAAGAAAAAATTATCAGAATTCTGTTAGTTTCAGTTCTATCGGACATGCTGTTTTCAGGAATCAATAGTTACGTGAACTAAATGAGCAGTTGGATGTTAGCGGATTTATGCATTTGATTTGTCTTATTTTTTTTCGTGACTTTCAGTTTTGAAAATTCTTTAACAAACAGTGCCCGAGGCATTAGATTGTCATAGCGTCACAAGGCTAATTTTAGTAGCTTTATAAATGCTAAGTGTGCTAAAAAGCGTAAGAAACGGTAATTACTAATTAAATTGCAGTTTTCCTTGAACATCCCCTTAATTAATGTAGCTATCAGCTGGATCCAGATGATCATCCTTACTCTTGGCTTAATTGACTACCAAATGAAAGCGAAAATTTTCAAAAACATACATTCAAAAAACAACTAATGGGATACCATAAATCTACACTAGAGGGCCACTGGAACCTGTTGTTAAAAGGACTACTAGAAAATACAAAAATAAAAATCAAATAACAAACATTAATTACGACTAAAACTCGATGTCTATATTAAAAAAATAATAAAATCAATCTCGCATCAGATATAGCCTGAAAAAAGCAAGATAAGCTATAATTCATTAGAAAAGATTTTGGACCTGTCGTCAAATGCGAATGAGACAGGTCGACAAAAAAGAGCAAAAAAGGTGCGAAGTTGAAAAATACGTTTCCTTTTTTTAAAAGAAAAAATTTTCAAAGTGATTAATATCATTAAAAAAAAACTGAAAACGCTTAATTGTTCATTAATGTTTTCTTAGAAAGCAGTTGAGACCTGTCATTATCCAGTATAAATCATACCACTACAAAAAGAAAGAAAAATAGCGACAAAATAAAAAAAGTTCAAGTTAAGTTTGCGCGAAAATAGCATTGAAGCAGATTAAACCAGAAATCTGTCAATAAGAGCATCGACATTTTCCAATTGCACAAAATTTTGGTGCCAATTGGACCTACGCTACCATTAATGTTATAATTTATAAAGAAAACAGAAATCCTTTAAGATGTACAAATACATAATCTCAAACATTTTATGAAATCTCTTAGTAAGTGTAACAACAAAGCCAAGAGACAAACAATTGAATCTAAAACCGTAATAAAGATTTTAAAAAAGCTCCTTGAAAACGCGTTCGTGCCAGAGACTAAGCTACAATTTGACCGAAAAGCGATTTAAAAAATGGCGAAGCTCAAAAACCCAATTAAGTTTTTGAGAACAAATAGTTTCAAAAGCCGTATTCAACAGAAATAGGATTTCAAAAAGTTTCGATTAAGTTGCAACACATCAAGAAGCCAATTCCGCTGGTTATTAATGAGACTAAGTCAGAAGACAACAAAATAAAATTCAGAAGCCCGAACTTCCTCAACAATTTTACGACATCGCATTGTTCAAGGCCCTATAATTTTAGGTTCTTATTTGCAAGAACTGTAAATCATCACTTGATTTTCATATTAACAGCAATGACTCTTCCTTATAAAAGGACTACGTAGACCTCGCAACAAAAACAGACCCAAAACTTGAACAGTGTAGAAATATCGAAAATTTTTTCATAAAACTAAATGGTCGAAGCCATCGGTCAAAACATATAACCAATCAAGAAAATGATGTTTAAGTAACTAAAGTAGTTGACCCTTTTTATTAGTGAGATTGATTACTTGATGACAAAAATAGAAGCAAAAAAAGGACAGTTGAAAGAATCTTCTGTTTTCTTAAAAAAAATTAGTTTGAAAGTCATTAAAACAAATAGCTATACACCGAAGTCTTTGAAAAGTTTCAATCGTACGTCCTAGAAATCAATTGAGACCTATCATTATAAGATGTTTGTCGTAAGACGACAAGAAGAAAGACAAAAAAGGCAGGGATAAAAAAATCCACGAACTTTTGCCAGAGAACTGTGTCTCAGGCAAAAAGAAGAAATTATTCATTAAAAACAATTATTATATTCAGACACGCCTTTTCTCAACGCTTGAGCAATGTCACCAATCATCTTGTCTTTCAATTGGACTTGTCAATAGTTCCTTGTCAATGTGATAGTTCGACATAGAAAGAAAAAGAACTAATAAAATGTTCAATTATGCACAAAGTACAAAAAAAAATTGAAACCTCTTAGTATCAAAACCAAGAAACCTCCATTTAACCATAAAACCGTAAGCAACAATAATTCACAACTCAGAGGAAATGGGTTTCTACTGTTTTTACTGAAACTAGGCCTGAAAATGAGAGAAGTTAATTAAATTAGCTGGAAAATTTAAAAAGTCACTGATATTTTATTAAAACAAAAGAATTCACAGTCATAAGGGACATTAGATAACAACTCAAGACAAAGTCTAGGCTCATTTGTATTGCTTAAAAAATCAGTTAAATCTCTGATTGGGGAGACTAAGTTATTGGACTACAAAAAGCATAACAGATGGAAAGCAAAAGATAAGAAGTCCATAAAATTTTACGAAAACAATTGGTTTGCCATAAAAACCAAGAGCTTAACTCTGAAATCATAGGCCCTTTTTCTTGTATCATTGAGCCCCTTTTTTGTCAATAAGATCTGTCAATAAATGAGTCCTGGTTTGATATTCCTGTCATTAGTTTACACAAAAACTTTAAATGCGGAAATATATTTTTATAAAAAAGCAGCGCCCCATTGAAAACTAAAATTTTTAAACCGTAAGGATCAATGGTGAGGTCGAGATCAGCCCTGATAATGCTGCACGGCTCAACAATACACCCAATTGTACAAGCGTTGCGAAATAAATTGATTTTTAAACACAACTTTTCAGCATATCAAGAAAATTATGGATTTTATATTTTTATCGAGTATTTAATTGCCAAAAACTTGCAATATTAAATTTCCAGATAACTATTAGGACGGCAAGAGTACCACCAGTTCTTTTTGAGCTTAAAGAGAATATGAGTGCATTTTAAAGGTGTCCACTTCCAGCAAATTTGAAGAAAGTGGTCTAAAAAAACGCATTTGCTCCCATTTTTGACAAAAAAGTCAGAAATATGAGAAATTTAGCATTAATTCTGGTCAAAAAAACAAATGGAACAATTCAGCAACTTAAGCATATGAGATTAAATAAATTACACTACCGTTAAAAATTTTAACATATTTTTGACAAAATTTTGAAAAAATAAGGAAAATGTGAATAAAAACAAGGTAATATCGTCTGCTATTCACAAATTTTTAAACGTCGAGAACTCTCTTTAGAAAATGAAAATCAAAAAATCTATTTTATTCCATATTATACGCTGGACGCGCTTTCTAATGATACCACTCACAACTCCCTAGGATGATGATATTGGTCGGCCAAATTTGTCTGAACAAAAAAACTCATTTGAGTATATAGTTCCTCCACCACCAATTCAGTTCGGAACAAAAAAAATCTAAATTTTTTGGTTTTCAAAATGATTGTCCAAATTTGATAATTACTCTTTTAAGTTGGTGATCTATTGGCCTGTTTGCCGATATTTATACTGAATTTTTAAAAACTTTTCGATATTTTTGATTTCGCACTCAAATTCGCGTTTCAATTCTGCAACAAATCGCTCGCTGTTTTATTTGGATTGAAGTAAGAGGACACTGAAAAAAATTTGTGCATCTTAGCTATTATACGGTCAAGATTAGGAAAGCAGGTTTAAGATAAAGGGACACTTTGATAGAACCCAGTCATGAAGTTGTCACAGTTGATTAGAGCAAAAGCAAATTAGAATTATCATTAAGCTAAACAGTTTTCAGATCTAAAAATCTGAGTTCTGTATATTATCAAATTAAAACAGGCTTTAACAAATCACACAATACGGGATTTCTTTATATTTGCCGATCTAACTTGATAAAAGATATAACAAATCGAAGGCAAAGATATATGCCTAAGACGCGTTTGTGCTATAAGTCTCAATTTAAAGATTTGGGGGGCTGAAAGTGTTTAATTTATAAAAGAATAAGTACAAAATTACAGCTTACTAATTACCAGTTGTGTGGTTCTAATATCGAGATGAGCTGGGTGGCGATTCAATTCGTGTATATCGGATAGTTATTCAATTCAGACGAAAAAAAACTTATAAGATTTAATGAAGAAATTGTTTAAGTTCTTACTGTTTAAACAGTATAGGTTTGAATGTTTTCTGTTTGAAATCATGAGCAAGGAGAAGGTGACCGTTGTCTGCGGTCTATCTCAGAAACTCCAATAATCTCATCCTGCTTCTTTCTCTCAATGCTTTTTAGCGAAGCATTGTGCCTATAGGGGGCGGAAAAACCACGTTCACGTTCATAGTGAAACCGTTTCCTAATTGTCCTTTTGGCCGAGAAATTGAAAAAATTAACTCTGCTCATCACATGAAATTATTATTGTTTTTTCCTTTAAAAAAATTAAAAAAGCGGGAGCCTTTGAGCCTATTTTCCCTTGCGTAGGCGCCTTAATTCTTCCCCTTCTGCTCTTGTAACCTTGAAGTTTATGGGGGAATTTATTGCTTTTCATCAGATGCACCTGAATTGCTTTTAGTCGTTCCCCTGAGTTGCAAATGTCAGTCAAAGAGCAGTAAAATTGAGCAGTGTTTGCGGCGCCTACTCAAATTTAGTGCTCGTTCTAGTTTGGATTTTGTCCTGGATTATCCAGGCCTAAACTGAGGCTCGTTTCTTAATTAGAAAAGTAAAGGCTCAAATGCTAATATTTTGTTACCCTAAGCGCGCGTTAGTTTGTTTGGCGGGTGCTAAGAGTGGTGGTAATTAATGCTTAAATGTATGCGTTCGATTTGCTTTGCGGCGGGATTAATTGTCCGTTCGTTCGTTCTACAAAAACTGGTTAATACAGCTTAAACTGGAGATAAGGAGAAGATAGGTTTTGACACTTTTAAAAAATAAACTATCTTTTCTTTTATCTTCCTGTTTCTTTTTTTGTTTCAATCCTAATGTGCGGGTGTCAAAGGCGGCTATGTTCCGAAAGTCATTCGGCTATTTTGTGTTCAATATTAAAATGGGATTTTCCATTCGTCAGAAGACATAAATTTTAGCGCTAAAGCCAAAGCTCTTTTTATTTATTAAAAAACAGCTAGTGGCTAAAATCGAAAGTCTTGCTTTAATCTTGGTCATGTTTGATATAACTATCATAACTCTGTTGATTAATAAAAATAATCACTCTTTCTGATAAATTTTTGGTTATTCCAAAAAACTGTATATGGTAATCACTCTATCCTTGTGCTACAGCTAATGAGCATAATCAAACTAATACAAATTAAATTGCCATGAAACGGTTTGCTTGAAAATTAAAGTCGATTTTGTTAAACTTTATTTTGTCTAAAATGTATATTTTTTCATGGTGTACAGTGAATTATTGAGAACATTTTTCATTTACCTAATCAATTATCAAAGATCAGCAAAAAATGATATCACACTTGCTTTGCAACAATCAATTTAACCGCGTAACCAGAAAACTCTGAAAGCTCATCAATGGATTTTTAAGTTGTCTCGGCAAAAGAAGAACCTTACCACAATACCTTCACATTAAGATAACAAATATGAATGCCGAAAGACTGAAAATCATGATTAATTAATTGTTATTGCAGCTTGTACAGTTGCCGCCATCGGTAGGTGGTAAGTTTTATAAAGCGGTTTTCCATATGACATGCCGTGGTTTTGCAATGTCAGAAAAATTACAAATTCTACATAATGATAAAATGTTCTAATTTCTGATGTGAGAAGGGCTTATACTTCACGTCTGGAAAGTTCTTGACAGTTATAGGGTTTGAATTTTAATTTGTGGTTTTATCAGCAATTATCAAATTACTAAAGAAATACAAGAAAAAATTGTAAACTATTTGCAGCAGAAGCGCGCGAGGATCTGTATGTCCGACTGGGATTTTATGCAGTCAATTTTTGCCGACCGCAGTTGTTATTTTTATGATTTTGAGTGGCATCATAAGGCTGTGACCAACACACTTTTTTTAACAATAAACAAGTGGTTACACTGGGAAACCCTTCCGGCGTAGTTTTTTTAGTTAGAAGGTTTGTGAATATCATCGTTTTCTCTTTTTATGTTACATCCTTGTTTCTATGATTTTGTCTAATTTGGTCAAAATTTAACCAAATTTCAACTAAATTGTTACCAAAAGGACAATTCTAGCATTTTGTTTTCTTTTCCTTTTTTTGTACCAATAATGCACAGTACTGCTCTATAGGTTATACTTAAATAGAGGGAAGATATGTGAGCTAGCTGATTCTCTGATTTTTTTGTACGAACTCGTTTTTGGAAGGTTTACAATTTTCGAGTACACTTTTTCATGAAAAGGCTATTAATGATTTCTTTCAGTTTATTTCAATTATGGGCAATTGTAATGCAAAAAAAAACATTTCTTTGATTTTGCTCACATTTTTGCCCTGTCTAATATTCAGCAGCCCATTGGCATTTTTAGAAGAACATGTTGTTCGTTCAACTGATGGGTGTTGTCGGCATCCGTTTTGCAATAGAATCTTAGCAGTATCATTCAATTTGCTTCAAAAACAAGATTCTGTTAACATTTGCTGGCAAAAATACTCCAAATATGTCAAAAGAGAGACACACAAAAATGATTAGCGCGGAAAAATTGAGGAGAAAGAATACAAAATTTTTCAAAACTATATACAATGTTTATGCTTTTTACACTGTATAAAACATGCTTTTCTTGTACTATGTACTCCCATAGACCTATTTCTTCTCTCAGCATGTTTGAATGCCACACTAGTCAGCAAATAATATGAAAAGAAAAAAACGGAGATCAATCAATTTTTGGGGTTTCGAGAAACTGTTTACTTTTGATTATGTTTTTATTTGTATCTGTGAAGTTTTTGAAGCACATTGTAAACGATATCAACAAATGTTATTACCCAGGGAGTATTTGTTTTACTGAAAAGTTAGTGATCTTTCGATCGCGACCTTTGTTTGCAATTTTTTTGTTGCCATGTTTGTTTGTCTTTGTACTAGTTGGTCTCAAGTTCTCTTTATTAAAACATAATAACAAAAAAAAGACAGTTCGAAGTATTACAAGTTTCTATAAGACTTCAAAACTTCTTCGGGCTTATTATCTGTTCTTATTTGCTCCCGAACGAAATTCGAAGTAATTATTGTAGACGTGCGTGTTTTCACGACAAAATGAGGAGCGTTGAGATGCTACTTTTTCTTTTAGCTGATGCAAGTTTGTCTATAACTTGATCTTTTAACTTTTGTTGACTTGCTTTTTAGAGCGTTGAATTCTGATTTCGAATTTTGGGCTCTAACAGTGGCATAATTACTAAAAGATAGTAAAAGGAACTGCTCATAAAACTCATGGTCAAAAGGGCATTGAGGAAGTGTTTTTCTCGTAACAGTCCCTTCTCCCTATTCAAACTTGAGCCCCCCAAATAACCCTATACCCCACCTAACCCCTCCCCCATAGACCCCCTCACCTACCTCCCGCCATCTCTCCTCCACCACACACACGTATCTTCATCGTACAACCCCCACCTCCTCGCCTCATTTTTTAAAATAATGTCCATAGTTTTATTAAGTGATCTCGATTGCGCTCACTCCTATATTAAGTCTGTTGTTAACAAAACAATGATTTAATCGTAACAAAGGAGTATTGCTTAATGGCAAAAGCTATAAAAATAGGCCTAGGTCGCGTGTTCGAATCGCAGCCTGTCCGGATATTTTTGCACCCAAAAATTTTCCTAAACTGCAACCCTGAAGTAAATTGCCAGCCAGTCGTTCGAGAGCAATGTGTCCGATATGTCGGTTTATGTTTTTTTCCGTTGTCCGTATATTAGTCTTATTAAGTACAAAACTCATTGGACCTCTTCTGGGGTGAAATTATATTGCAATAAAAATTAACTTCATATCTTCCGTTTTTGACGATGTCGAATCTACTTGTACCAAAAAACACCGCTTTCTTCACTTTTGCCCAATTTCAGTCCTTCTCGTTTTCCTGCTAACTAATTTCAGTAATAACAGAACATTACAGTCGTCTATTGAAGCAAAAATGAATCAAAGAATTTGTTTTGATTCCTAACTGATAGTTTGAACAATTCTACTTTCATTTTTTTCTGCAAATTAAAGACTATTGAGTTTTCGAGTTTAGCTTCCTTTCGTTGTTTTTCTCAATTATCTGCTGCCTAATTCTACAGGGCAAGTGCCTTTGGTTGCTTTAGAATATCTTTTGTGAATATCATCTTTTTCTCGTTTCATGTTACATCCTTGTTGTCATGATTTTGTCTAATTTGGACAAAATTTAACCAAATTTCAACTAAATTGTAGACAAAAGGACAATTCTAGCACTTTAATTTCTTTTCCTTTTTTGTACCAACAATGCACAGTATTGTTCTTTAGGTTATATTTAAATAGAGGGAACATATATGAGCTAGCTGATCCTCTGATTCTCTTTTCTGTAGTAATTCGTTTTTGGAAGGTTTACAATTTTCGTGTACACTTTTTAATGAAAAGGCTATTAATGATTTCTTTCAGATTTATTGCAATCATGGACAACTGTAATGCAAAAAAAACATGTCTTGGATTTTGCTCACATTTTTGCCCTATCTAATTTTCAGCAGCATATTGGCATTTTTAGAAGAACATGTTGTTCGTTCAACTGATGGGTGTTGTCGGCATCCGTTTTTCAATAGAATCTTAGCAGTATCATTCAATGGGCTTCAAAAACAAGATTCTGTTAACATTTGCTAACAAAAATACTCCAAATATGTCAAATGGAGAGACACACAAAAATGATTAGCGCGGAAAAATTGAAGAAAAAGAATACAAAAAATTTCAAAACTATAAACAATGTTTATGCCTTTTTACACAGTATAAAACATGCTTTTCTCTTAAATTTCTTATATTATATACTCCCATAGACCTATTTCTTCTCTCAGCTGGTTTGAATGCCGCACTATTCAGCAAATAATATGAAACGAAAAATACGGAGATCAATCACTTTTTGGGGTTTCGAGAGAACTGTTTACTTTTGACTATGTTTTTATTCGTATCTGTGAAGTTTTTGAGGCACATTGTAAACGATAAAACAAATGTTTTTACCCAGGGAGTATTTGTTTTACTGAAAAGTTAGTGATCTTTCGGTCGCGACATTTATTTGCAATTATTTAGTTACCATGTTTGTTTGTCTTTGTACTAGTTGGTCTCTTTTTCTCTTTAAAAAAACATAATAACAAAACAAAGACAGTTTGAAGTATTACAAGTTTCTATAAGACTTCAAAACTTCTTCGGGCTTATTATCTGCTGTTTCTATTTTTTATTTGCTCTCGAACGAAATTCGAAGTAATTATTGTAGACGTGCGTGTTTTTACGACAAAAAGAGGAGTGTTGAGATGCTACTTTTTCTTTTAGCTGATGCAAGTTTGTCTATGACTTGAACTTTTGGCTTTGTTTTCGAACTTTGACTTGCTTTTTAGAGTGTTGACTTCTGATTTAGATTTTTGGACTCTAACAGTGGCATAATTACTAAAAGATAGTAAAAGGAACTGCTCGTAATACTCATGGTCAAAAGGGCATTGAGGAAGTTTTTTTCTCGTAACAGTCCCTTCTCCCTATTCAAACTTGAGCCCCCCAACTACCCTTATACCCCACCTAACCTCTCCCCCATAGACCCCCTCACCTACCTCCCGCCATCTCCCCTCCGCCACACACACGCATCTTCCTCGTACAACCCCCACCTCCCCGCCTCTTTTTTTAAAATAATGCCCATAGTTTCATTAAGTGATCTCGATTGCGCTCACTCCTATATTAAGTCTGTTGTTAACAACACAATGATTTAATTGTAACAAAGCAGTATTGCTTAGTGGCAAAAACTATAAAAATAGGCCTAGGTCGCGTGTTCGAATCGCAGCCTGTCCGGATATTTTTGCACCCAGAAATTTTTCTGAGCTGCAACCCCTAGAGTAAATTACCAGCCAGTCGTTCGAGAGCAATGTGTCCGATATGCCAGTTTATGTTTCTTTTCGATTGCCGTTTATCAGTCTCATTAAGTACAGAAATCATTGGACCTCTTCTGGGCTGAAATTGTATTGCAATAAAAATTAATTTCATTTCTACCGTTTTTGACGATGTCGAATCTACTTGTACCAAAAAACACCGCTTCTTCACTTTGCCAATTTCTGTCCTTCTTGTTTTCCTGCTAACTAATTTCACTAACAACAGAGCATTGTTGCCATCTGTTAAAGCAAAAATGAATCAACGACTTTGTTTTGATTCCTAACTGATAGTTTGAACACCTCCTCTACTTTCCTTTTTTTCTGCACATTTTCTGAGTTTTCGAGTTTAGCTTCTTTTTGTTGTTTTTCTCAATTATCTGCTG
This sequence comes from Convolutriloba macropyga, assembly GCF_964194025.1. Classification (NCBI taxonomy): domain Eukaryota; kingdom Metazoa; phylum Xenacoelomorpha; order Acoela; family Convolutidae; genus Convolutriloba; species Convolutriloba macropyga. Next base: position 28,162 of record NW_027450286.1, on the reverse strand, counting down.
CCTAATTCTATAGGGCAAGTGCCTTTGGTTCTCTGTTGAGGCATCTTTGAGTATGTTGTCTTCAAATATATTATCTTTTAATAACTACTTTTCTATTATTTAACGGCGCTGATATATGCTGGTGCTATTGCTATTTTTATATGGCATGTTCCTTTCTGCTAGTCATTTTCCATCATTCATGCTAATAACCGCTGTTTTTTTGATATTTAAGTTGTACTAAATGGGTGCTTCGTTTTATAGTTGAATCAAACACGACGTTGACAACTGTGTCTGTGGCGCTGAAAGAAAATTCCCGAATTCAACTGAGTTGGGACCAAAACAGACCTGTCTACTCGACTTACCTCATCTATAGAAACGAACAGCTGTGGTCAAGGCAGACAGAAAAGAGTGAGTTTGAATTGCCACTAAAGAGAATGACAAAATGATTTTAATAAGCAAATGACTTTAGACAAATAATCGATAAAACCAAACAAATTGCTGGAATAACAGTATCATGAATTTAACAGTTTTAGGCTATAAACAAACACCTGTGTTCACCGCTGATTCTTTGCCAAACTTGACGAAAAATTTTATAAATTTACTGTCGGTTTGATCAAGTTTACAAGATGACATCAAGCAAAGATGTTCTTTAGCAGTCAAAGGATTACTCACCATTGAGTCCATTTCTTAAAAGTTCTTTCTCCTTTTTTCCATCTTTTTCCATCTCCTCTCACTAGCCTTTTCGTGGTATATCGACCATATAAGCATTGAAAATATTCAACCTTTAGTCCAAGGTATGAAAAATGACCTCCAGCCAGCAAATTTTAGCCTGATATCGCACTTGCCATATTTAGAAGTAAAAGTAAACTTTTAATTCTTTTGGGAAAGTTGGAAAACAAGAAAATAATGCAAACTAAAACCAAGCCACTTTTGCGACCCTGTCTTCTATATATGTAACGTTCCCAAAAATATTCTAATAAATTGGTTCAAAAAATATCCGGTTCCTTGACCAACAATCGCGTCGTAATGCAGTCAACGAATATGGACAATTTTGTATTTTTGTCGTTAGAAGGAGGCTAGTTCGGGACCCACTAGGGCCCAAAACCCTATCATGATTTCAAAAAAATTCTTTCGTGGTTCCATTTGTAGGGAGTGTACTGTATTGTCCCCAAAAAATGTTGCTCTACAAGGTGCTTGAAATCTTCAATCTGGATAAATGCTCACTGCAACTTGTGAAACTATGTTCTTTCACAAAGAAATCACACAAGAATTTCAAGTCCTCTCTGACTAGGAAGCAACTGTTCCACTCAAGCTTTCTCTATCTCCACTTTGACCAAAGAACAGCTGTTGTTCCGCCTTGTAAGCCTCTCTCTGAGCGTTCTTCTTGTGCCTAAGTGTACTAAAGCTTATCAGTTTTCATCAGCAAAAAGTAACGTGTCGTATTATTTTGTACCAACGTATAAGTACAATCGTGGGCGGAGAATGTTGTGATTTATTTTCTCTTAGATAAATGTTTGCTCAAGATCACCGGGAATTCGTGGACCAATCGCTTTGATGATTTCAATTTCCAAAAACAGCTGTTTCATGTTCAACAGTTCTTATACAAGTGCATGCATTCTGTTTCTATCATTTAACTGTCACATATTTTTTTCCGATTTAGCCTATGAACATTTTTTTGTCCCCCTGTAAATCTTGCATCGTTTGTTTTATCAAAAATTTCACTTTTTTTTATTAATCACCATATTGTAGCAATCTGAAAAAATTTGACATTTTTGCTTTTTTTGTATATAGAGTATTTGTCAGCGTTAAATTCTCGAAATCGAACGAAAACTATTTTGGATTTTTCAAGCTTGAGTTGGGTTTTGGTAGATGTTCTGATTCCGATATAAAGGTTGTTTCTCTCAAATAAGCAAAAAATCTTTTATCGTTTTTTTGTTTGTTTTAAAGCAAATGAAACAGCTTTGGGATGGCGGAAAAAGCTCGTTTGCTCTCATTGCGTAATCAGACTAGTAAATATTTCAGGGCGATCGGGTATGAGGAAGTAGGATTTTTAGGACCTGCGGAGTATGGGGAAAATTGAGTCGCTTCATTTGCAACAGATCTGTTTCTCTTTACCAAAATTCTTCCAAAAAAACATTGCGCTCTAATGTTATAATCAACGTTTTCTCGAGAAGACAGCAGAGCAATAGTTAGTCCGATCTAAAACATCGAGCTTACTTCACATTTTGTTATTTTTACTCAAAGGTCTTTCTTCAAAAATCTTGCTTTTTTGATTTTTAATTACTCGCTATCTCCACAATTATGGCAAGTTTGATTCTCTACACTGCATAATTAAATAAACCTTTTAAAAGTTACGTTTTCATAGCTTAAACTTTAAGTAGACCCGTTGAGTTTCTCAAAAATTTGTCAGATAAATTTGACCTGAATCACAAAAATTGAGTAAAGGAACTCACCTATTATTTGCGTTAACTCCCAGGAGCTATACCAAATTCATTCTGCAGAAACAAAATTACTTCTGAAGTATTATTCCAAGTAGTTCTAATAAAGGAGTACCGATCTTGCATCCAAAAAATTTTTTGTAATAAAAGGCAAAACTCACGTCTTTCCATTCACCCTTTAGTTCCGCCTAGTTTCGTTATGGAACCCAGCTTGTCTAATTGTTGTTTATAGAAGCCAAAAAAGTGCTTAATTACAGAAAAAACTGTCAGTTTTTAGTGATAAAATGTCTTTGCTCCGACAATGTACAAAATTAAACATTCGGTAAATCCTTTTCCTTCACTCTCAAATTGCTTTCCTTGTTCACAAAAAAGTTTTGTTAGTAACCATTTTATTTTATCGGCTTTCTTTTTAGCCATGCTGTGGATAATCATTCGTAGCAAACAAATACTCTTCTTTTTTTGAAAGAATGCAAAAAATGGTCGTCAAATCCTTCCAAACCATTTTTTCCCTTGTTATGCAATTTTTCCTGGTTAACATACCCATTGTATCCTTCCTGAAAGCACTAAATGTGTTAGCGGCTCAAAAGGAATAGAAACACATTTCTATTATACCGAAATGGCTTTTATATGTGCAATTTCGTGGTTTGGGGGATTTATATATATATATATATATATATATATATATATATATATATATATATAGCACTCAGTCAACCAATTTTTTTTGAACAAAAAACACTGGCTGAAAACAAGCTCACAATGCAGACAATCCTTATCCGACAACCCTAACTCTGGCTAATGATAACTTAATTCCGAAAATTGCAAACAAACTGACCATCTGCTTCCATTTGTTTTTGTCATTCAGATCATAAGCACTTCACTAATAACAGCAGACTTTTTGATTCAATTATGAGCTTCTACTTTAATGCTTCGCATAAAAACATAAAGTCTTAAAAACTAAAGCCTCGTCAGATTAGACTTACTAGCTCTCACATCACACAGTTCAATTTTATCACCTTTATCAACTCTTCTGTCTTCCTCTGATGCTTGAAGGAATGTCCGTCTCCAGCCTAATTCTTTGACATTTTCATCCATTTGCTCCACACTCGCCAGGACAACTGACACTCCTAATCAAGTTTTTTTCACTCCTCTTTGCGACTAACACTTTGTTTTCTAACCAACACCCTGCCCAACTCAGGGTACTCCAATTCCAGACTTCTATGATTGTCACTTGCCCTCAACAATTTTGGAGACGAATTTACGACACCCCCTCCTACATCGTACCATCTGTTCTTGGCCTTATAATCTCATCGACAACTGATTTCGATCAGAACCTGTTGCTCTTTTGGTTTCAGTATCTGACTACTGCTCCCTCTCACTATCTTGCCTCGAATAAGATTTCTCATAGTGTTCTATCAATACGTTCTCTCCAACATTGAAAGCAGAAGCGACTTTTCCATCAGTCGGCATTTTCAGCTCCAGATCACTTGCTTTTTGGAGCTGAAAATGACATGTTTTCACCGATCTGCCACGTTCTGCAACACTTCACACTCCGATTCGCTATCTGAACTTTTTTTGGAAAATAGTCTTTTTCTGCAGTAGAAACTTTGCTTTGCCCCACCTTCTGTGACTGCTCAATCCCGCTTTGTACAGTTCGCTCGCTCTGAGGAATATCATCTTTTGAAGCATGGGTGGAACTCACTTTCGGATTTATCTTGTCTGAGTGGATTAATTGGGGTAATTTTCCCTTCTGAAATTACAGACTCTTTCATCTGCAAATCAATTAAAACAAAAACCTCTTGAAACAAGTCACAGCTAAGCTTATCTGGGCGTGCAACTAGGCGTTCAGGTATTGCTCTTTTGTCAGGAGTCCATCAAGAGGATCCTATTAGTTTTCATCAGCAAAAAGTAACATGTCGTATTATTTTGTCCCAACGTATAAGTACAATCGTGGGCGCAGAATGTTGTGATTTAGTTTTTCTTAACTAATTGTTTGCTCAAGATCACCGGAATTTCGTGGACGAATCGCTTTGATGATTTCAATTTCCGAAAACAGCTGTTTCATGTTCAGCAGTTCTTATACAAGTGCATGCATTTTTTTCTATCATTTTTTCTATCACATTTCTATAACATTTTGTTCTGATTTAGCCTATGAACGTTTTTCGTCCCCCTTTAAATCTTGCATCGTTTGTTTTATCAAAAATTTCACTTTTTTTTTATTAAAATCACAATATTGTATGAATCAGAAAAAATTTGATATTTTTTCTTTTTTCGTGTATAAAGTATTTGTCAGCGTTAAATTCTCGAAATCGAACAAAAACTGTTTTGGTTTTTTCAAGCTTGAGTTGGGTTTTGGTAGATATTCTGATTCCGATATAAAGGTTGTTTCTCTGAAATAAGCAAAAAATCATTTATCGTTTTTTGTTTGTTTTAAAGCAAATGAAACAGCTTTGGGATGGCGGAAAAAGCTCGTTTGCTCTCATTGCGTAATCAGACTAGTAAATATTTCAGGGCGATCGGGTTTGAGGAAGTAGGATTTTTAGGACTTGCGGAGTATGGGGAAAATTGAGTCGCTTGATTTGCAACAGATCTGTTTCTCTTTACCAAAATTCTTCCAAAAAAACATTGCGCTCTAATGTTATAATCAACGTTTTCTCGAGAAGACAGCAGAGCAATAGTTAGTCCGATCTAAAACATCGAGCTTACGTCACATTTTGTTATTTTTACTCAAAGGTCTTTCTTCAAAAATCTTGCTTTTTTGATTTTTAATTACTCGCTATCTCCACAATTATGGCAAGTTTGATTCTCTACACTGCATAATTAAATAAACCTTTTAAAAGTTACGTTTTCATAGCTTAAACTTTAAGTAGACCCGTTGAGTTTCTCAAAAATTTGTCTGATAAATTTGACCTGAATCACAAAAATTGAGTAAAGGAACTCACCTATTATTTGCGTTAACTCCCAGGAGCTATACCAAATTCGTTCTGCAGAAACAAAATTACTTCTGAAGTATTATTCCAACTAGTTCTCCTAATAAAGGAGTACCGATCTTGCATCCAAAAATTTTTTTTAATAAAAGGCAAAACTCACGTCTTTCCATTCACCCTTTAGTTCCGCCTAATTTCGTTATGGAACCCAGCCTGTCTAATTATTGTTTATAGAAGCCAAAAAAGTGCTTAATTACATTAAAAAACTGTCAGTTTTTAGTGATAAAATGTCTTTGCTCCGACAATGTACAAAATTAAACATTCGGTAAATCCTTTTCCTTCACTCTCAATTTGCTTTCCTTGTTCACAAAAAAGTTTTGTTAGTAAAAATTTTAATTTTTCGGCTTTCTTTTTAGCCATGCTGTGGATAATCATTCGTAGCAAACAAATACTCTTCTTTTTTGAAAGAATGCAAAAAATGGTCGTCCAAACCACTTTTTCCCCTGTTATGCAATTTTTCCTGGTTAACATACCCATTATATCCTTTCTGAAAGCACTAAATGTGTTAGCGGCTCAAAAGGAATAGAAACACATTTCTATTATACCGAAATGGCTTTTATATGTGCAATTTGGTGGTTTGGGGGAGTTTTTATATATATATATATATATATATATATATATATATATAGCACTCAGTCAACCAATTTTTTTTGAACAAAAAACACTGGCTGAAAACAAGCTCACAATGCAGACAATCCTTATCCGACAACCCTAACTCTGGCTAATGATAACTTAATTCCGAAAATTGCAAACAAACTGACCATCTGCTTCCATTTGTTTTTGTCATTCAGATCATAAGCACTTCACTAATAACAGCAGAATTATTGATTCAATTATGAGCTTCTACTTTAATGCTTCGCATAAAAACATAAAGTCTTAAAAACTAAAGCCTCGTCAGATTAGACTTACTAGCTCTCACATCACACAGTTCAATTTTACCACCTTTATCAACTCTTCTGTCTTCCTCTGATGCTTGAAGGGATGTCCGTTTCCAGCCTAATTCTTTGACATTTTCATCCATTTTCTCCACACTCGCCAGGACAACTGACACTCCAAATTCAGTTTTTTAACTCCTCTTTGCGACTAATACTTTGTTTTCCAACCAGCATCCTGCACAACTCAGGGTATTCCAATTCGAGACTTCTATGATTGTCACTTGCCCTCAACAATTTTGGAGACGAATTTACGACACCCCCTCCTATATTGTACTATCTGTTCTTGGCCGTATAATCTCATCGACAACTGATTTCGATCAGAACCTGTTGCTCTTTTGGTTTCAAAATCTGACTACTGCTCCCTATCACTATCTTGCCTCGAATAAGATTTCTCAAAGTGTTCTATCAATACGTTCTCTCCAACATTGAATGCAGAAGCGACTTTTCCATCAGTCGGCATTTTCAGCTCCAGATCACTTGCTTTTGGAGCTGAAAATGACATGTTTTCACCGATCTGCCACGTTCTGCAACACTTCACACTCCGATTCGCTATCTGAACTTTTATGGGAAAAAAGTCTTTTTCTGCAGTAGAAACTTTGTTTCGCCCCACCTTCTGTGACTGCTCAATCCCGCTTTGTACAATTCTCTTGCTCTGAGGAATATCATCTTTTGAAGCATGGGTGGAACTCACTTTCGGATTTATCTCGTCTGAGTGGATTAATTGGGGCAATTTTCCCCTCTGAAATTACAGACTCTTCTATCTGGAAATCAATTAAACCAACAACCTCTTGAAACAAGTCACAGCTATGCTTATCTGGGCGTGCAACTAGGCGTTCAGGTGTCTCTCTTTTGCCATGAGTCCATCAAGAGGATCCATGTCCGCAGTTGATTCAGTAGTCAACACTATGTATTTATTTCAGCAATGATTTTCCTTCATTTGGGACAATTCGATAGTTTCTATCGCTAGCTGCTTACGAGAAGTGCCAAAACAAGTTCCATGTTCCTGCGTAATATCACGGATACTTCAAAGACTCTGCAGAATTTGAGAGTTCAATTTTTTGCTATTTGCTGCCGGTCGCTTCTTCTCTCCATCTCTTGCTGAAAAAAGTCTTTGGCCAAGTTCTCGGCAGTAGTGGCAATTTCCTCTTTGCACTCTATTTCAATGTCAAAACTGTCCAACGTTGAAGCCATGCTTTCACAACTCTTGATAGCTTCCCCAAGCGTATCTCGTTCAGAAATTACAGAACTTTCCTGTGAGTTCTCAGCTTTTGCTGCCAATTATTTTTAGGCTCAAATCAAGTCGGTCGATCTGTCGTTTCCGACCCAGTGCTGCTTGACTCTTGTTGTAATTTTGTCGCAATCGAGATGACGTCAAACGCATTTCCTGCTTCCGAAGCAATTTCATTTAATTTCATTTACAAAATTAGGGCAAGCAAGAACCGGCGGAGATGTGTTCATGAGCTATCAAAGTTTTTCAGCACTGTTTTTCAACAGATTTTATGTTTTCGATAATGACTGAAAATTTGCAGATTAAATTCTCTGCTCACCAAAGTTTGGAAAGTACACGTTGTCGTCCTGCGTATAACAGAATCATCTCCATTGTCGCTCCCAAAGTATTTTTTGTCTTCGCTAAACTCGTCGTCACAGAAGATCGTCTTTTTTCTCAAATTTTTAGTTTCCTTGAGTTCTTCAATTCTTTTGTTCTTTAACATTGAAACGCTTGCCAATATCCCATCCACTAACAATGCATCGATCCAACTTTTGCTAGAACTTTGCGGCTTTATTATTTCTGTGGCACTGCACTCTATTAATTCTCCAGCTAAATGAAAATAATTAATTCAATTGCTTCAATGATTGATTCTGAAACAGCCTCAAACATAGCCAATTGTCGGTCCTCTTTGAATTGATCTCTTGACTTTCGCCGCTGACATCCGGCTTCTCTTCGAGCACGGCATTTACTCCAAATCCAAAAGTTCTAATGGCGGACCAACGTTAACCGAAGAATTCTTTGTCACGTCAGAAACAAATGACAAAATTGGTTGTTACTCGAACACTTTCATTTTTTTATTTTCCAGTCCGCTCCTGGCGCGGTAACACCTCTCTGACAACACCGCCACTTTAAAACGCTGGTTTTACAATTTAACACTGTGAAGCCGCTTTCTTAAATTCATCTCTTTCTATCAAGTATCTCCGAAACCCATCCTTATTAAACAGTGGGCTTTTGGACAGTCTCGTGTCTTAGACGTAAAAAGTTTTTTGAAAAGACCAAGCACGATTATTTCGATCGGATTTCTATTATTTGCTTGACAAGTAATTCAAAGCATCAATTTCCCAATCTCACAAATTCTCTGGCAAACATCTTTTCTTCTTCTGTTCACATGAACACTCTATAAACATCTAATTAGTACTCACACCTTTCCTCCCAATTTTCAAACCAACACGAAGTAAAACGTTTTGTAAACCCAAATAATGCCATTGTTCTGCAAAATGCTTCACTCTACTCTTTCTCTCGTAGCTGTCTCTGTAACGTACTTTTCCCTATATGCTCGGGTACTTCCACCACTACGCTCAATTAGAATCTTCCTCCCGAGAAAAATTGCTGACTGTTTTCCAAAATAACCGTTCCTCGGAAACAATCGTCTCCGCTGCTCATATTCCCGAAGATTTTATCTCCCTGCAGGTCTTACAAAGTTTTCTTGAATATCCTCAGCGTGTTCCTTCGACTGATCTATCGATGTGATTGCCAGTTTTGTGTATTTGGTGTCAGTCTCTCAGAAATCTGTCCACACTCGTGTCGTCTTCAATTTATGCTAGACAAATACTCTTGTAACAAGAGAGCCCACCCAGGAGGCCTACTGTAGAATTTTGTATTGATGTTGTTAGAAGGCTTCTAGCTGTGGTCAAACAAGCGCCCAAAACGCTATCAAAATTCCAAAGGATTTGTTTCCTGGTTCCTCTTGTTGTAGTGAGTGTACTGTTTTGTCCCCAAAAATATTGCTCTCTCGGCTGCTTGATAACTTCACTCTAGATAATTGTGTTGATAATAAAGTTATGTATTACAAAGAACAAATGTTTTTAACGCAGAGTCAAATAATTGAGTAAATTCATTATTCAATAGGAGTTTTTCTATTAAAACTAATTAATTGTCCATACTAATTCCAGCCAATTCAAGTACTCTATCCACAAAAATTCGAAATCAGTCACTTTACTTCTTAACCCAATTAATTCTAAGAAGTTGTTTTTTCCCGGTAGCTGTTTTGTCGCCCTGATACCTGTTATCAACTCAACAATCAATCTCGAATAACCTTGTAGTCGCTCTTACTGCAACTTATGAAATTATTTTCTCCGACAAAGAACTCAATCAAAAATTACATTTTTTTCTTCCTATGAACCAATCAATCCAATTGAGTTTTCTCTATCTCAATTTTGGCCGACGAACCGCTGTTTTCAGCCTCGTAAGCCTCTCTTTGAGCGTTTTTCTATTGCCGAAGGGTACACAAATTTTTCAATTTTTATCAGCAACAAAAAACGTGTCGTCTCATTTGGAAATTTTCGATCCAACGTATTTATGCAATGGTGCTCGTAGAGTTCTGATCAAGGGCTGTATTTTATCTCAGTTTAATGCTTGCTCTAGATGACCGGAATTCCGTGCAGAACTCGCTTTGATAATTTCAAGATCCAACAAAATTATGTTTCATAAACAACACTTCTTATACAAGTACATGCATTCTGTTTTCTGTTTTCATCATTTTTCGGTTACTGGTTGTTCTTTGATTTAACATATGCATTTTTTCCCCACTGAATCTAGGAGGTTTTCTTAACCAGTTTTAACTATTTTTTCATAATCAGGATAATGGAAAAAATAGGGAAGACTTAGATCTTTCTGCCTTTTACTTTGTAGAATATTCGTCGGCGTTAAAACTATAAAATTGAACGATTGTTAATTTGCACTCTTGTGGTTTTGGTAGTAGTGTTTTGACTCTGGTTGTAGTGTTCATTCTGGCAAACAAACAAAGAAATCAGTATCGCCTCTTCTTTTTTAAAAAGCAAAACAAACAGCTTTCGGATAAAGAAAAAAAGGTTGTTTTTTTATTGCGCAGGCAATTGCTATCGTAGACAGTATTGAAAATTTCAGTGTGATTGGGGTTGAGAAAGTGGGGTATTGAGAACTTGCGGGGAGGGGGGGTTGTGAAAATTGAGACGCTTGATTTTCAACAGATCATTTTTTCTCTTCCGAAAATCTTCCAACCAAACTTTGCGATGCACTTATCAATCTATTCTCAAGAGGACATCGAATCAACAGTTGATCCAATTGCAGACATCAAATTCAGTTCTTAACCCGTTGCTTCCACCCAAAACTTATTTTTCGATTGTATTGATTTGCCATTACTTACTATTTCTACTAGTATGGCAATTTTGACTATCTCCACTGTATGACCAAATAAACTCTTTATGTTTTTCGGCTTTAGTTTCAATTAGACCCGCTGATTTTCACAAAAATTCCTCTGATAAACTCGACCTGAATGACAAATATAAAATTGAATATAAGAGCTCAAACAATTATTTGCGTTAGCTCCCAAGGTCTATACCAAATTACTCCTGCATATACAAAATCACTTCTGTAACAAACCCAATTATTTCTTCTAACGAAGGAATACTGAGCTTGGATCCAAAAAAATTACTGAGATAAAACGCAAACATTTCTTCAATTCACTTTCGTTTTCATTTCAGCTCTTCATGGATGTCCCTTAAACCACCCTTTTGCTCTGCTTAATTTGGTTTTAAAACCCAACTCATTTGGTTGTTGTGCATAGAAAAAAAGATTTACTGAATTACATTAAAAATTATCAATTTTTAATGATTAAACTCTTTTCTGCGTAAATGCGAAGATTCAAAAAAACAAAAGGTAAAAGTTTTTTTCAACCAGAATTTGCTTGGCTTTTTCTCACAATAAAGTTTGAGACCAAAACTTTTATCTGCTATTATTTTAAATCGTTTCCTTTTTTACATGCTGTGGGTGATCGTTTGGAGTAAACAAATATTCTTTTTATTGGAAAAAGACAAAAAAAAATTGTTGAAAAATCCTTCAGAGCTTATGTTTTGGTTTTTTTCATGCAGTAATTTTTCCTATTTAGATACCTATTATATCCTTCCTGAAACATTAAACACTAAACATAAACTTTTAGCCGCTTATAAAAAAATACATGCTTATTTTTATCATACCGAAATGGCTTTAAGGTGCGCAATTTTGTTGTTTGGGGAATGCATAAACAAATATCATTTCTTTCCCAGGCTCTTCCATTCTTCTCTTTTCTGCTGTAATCATACTTTGTTTCTTTCGTTTAATTGCGTCTGAGTTTTGTTCTGACTATTTCTGACAATTTGATCACTTTGCGAAGTTAGTCTCTACTTTGTTTTCTTAAGAAATAAAGCTGCATTTCACTCCAAATTTTTTCGCTCAAGTTTGCTCCTTTCGTAGTCAATATGCTTAGCCCCTAAATAAGATTAGCCCCTAAACTCCGCAAACTAATGAACTACCCAATATCGAATCTTCAATGTCATGTGTTCTCAGCGACTTCTTATTAAATTTTCCCCAGAATGAATACCCTTAGATATATAAAAAGGGTGCTGTTTTTATTAATGTTCACAGTTAAGCCATTAAAACGAACTGAGGAAGAAAGTTACAACACTAATTGTTGCCCAGACATTTGTTGAAAAATAAATTAAGCAGTGAACACTAAATCAATCTAAAAATTTTAGTTTTGCTTTTGGAACACCTTTCCTACCGTTTGAAGTTTAGTACCCAACTGTCAGGTCACTTTCATGTTATATGCTGCAAAAAATGACGTTTTCAGTCTTAAACATCAGGTTGGTCAATTTTTGCTAACTAAGTTTTCCTAAGATGAATAAAATTTGAGGGAACTCAATCACTATGTGGTTTCATAATCAATACCATGTTCAGAAAATCTGTATCAATTTACAAAAATACATAGTTTTTAGAACCCAGTTGAGTTTTGCGAATCAAATGTGCTTGTTGAGCCCTGAAATGTTGTGCAACTGCTAGAATAGATAAAGAAGATTGATGATGATCATTTTCGTATCTGAAAGGAGAGAATTACCACTTGCGGACATTAAGAAAGGCTGGTTTTGACTAAACCAGATAACTTGTGAATTTAAAAAATCTGTAGCCTGATGCTAGTATTTTCTTAAAGCAGGGGGAAAAAGATTCAAGGGCCACAATTCGGATAATTCGCGGAACCTCCAGCAACACAACTTTGCGTGCTCCCAGTAGTTATCTTTTAATGTTTAAGTGTAAGTTTTTATCAATAAATGGATACTATGGTTGCCGCTATTTTTGCTATGCTGAAATTCATGATTTTTGTTATGCTTTTTACCTGTTTTCACTTAAATCCGGATCACCAGTTTATTTTTTACAAAGCGAATTCTATTATTTGCCAGATAACTATGAGTGCTGTTTTTGTTCACATCTGCTCACAAAAAGTTTTTAAGTTTCACTCATAATATTATTAGGGGTTATTGGGTAAATTTTTGAGGTTTTTTTCTAAATTTTTAAACTGAGTTACCTTTACAGCTAATTAATTATTACATGAATTTTTTGACCACATTATACTTGAAGGTAACATTTTTTGCTATCGTTAGAAAAACTTCCTTTTTTAAATATTGGTCACAAAATATTACTGTGTCGTAGACTGGTCTTTCCAAAACCTACACTAATCTTATTAGAGAACGTTGAAAATCCTTTAATTTTTCGACTGACAAACAGATTGTTCAGCAAGAACAACGTTTCCTAATACTATTTCTTGTTACTCGTTTTAATACTGTTTTCTGATTGGCTAAATGCTTCATAATGCACTCAACAAACTGCCCATTTTTCGAAATAGGAAATGAACATTAACTTTATTATGCTCAGAAATAGCATTCAACCGAAATGGAAAAATTATGTTTTTTTTTCTAGGGAAAAATGATAACACGTTTGGTTGTGATAGATGGCACCTAAACATGACCATTCGCAGAACTTACCCCCACATATCATTGAATTCATGAATACATACAAGATTACCGTTCGTCCGAAAAGCTCTAAATCCAGAATTGAATTATATTGATGTATACATGATTTATGAGAAAAATTATATTTTATTTTAATTTGGTGCAAGTTTTGTTTCACCTTTAAGGTCATATACTGAGTTTACTTGTTTAAAAAACATACATATGAACGTACAACTGCTCGATAATTGTCAAACTCAGGCAGGTAGTTGTGAAAAACTTTGGTGTTTTAGATACTGAACTGAGTGGCTTGACGGATGGTGAAACTGTCGATATTCAACTAGTGACGTATCGTGGTATCTCAGACCACAGAACAATTTTTATAGGTCAAAGTAAGTAATTCACTACATTGAGATGATATTCCACACCTAGCACAAAGTCCGTTTCAGTACTGAGCAAGTCTGGTGGCAAATATTGCATCAGTACTGTTGGCCATGACACACAATTTACATATCAGTCTGGTGCAATTATTCACCAAGACTTGACAAGTCTTAATCCATGTGCCAGCCAGGGTTTTCAAATCGTCTCATAGAGTTGGGAAAACAAGCCGGGAAAAGCTAGCCAAAAAAAGTATTTTCCTGTCAGTGATATCTTTTCGCAATTGTAGTTCTCAAGATGTTCCCAAATGGAGTTTGGCTTAAATGACCAGACAATCATAAACTTACACTAGCCTGATCGTTCATATAATAAAATCTGGAAATGGCTGAATATCGTCTACTGGATAAGGTTCTGATCATTATTAATGTAAATTGGGATCATTTTCAAATCTCTAAAGCTATTTTAGGCGCTCTGTTTAAATCCCTAGCCTCCATGAATTTACCAAAATAGTCTCTTTTACAGTAATTTTCCATAAGTTTTACGTAGTGATCAACTTTTTTGTCAATTTAAATCAAATTCAATGAATAGCGATTTGATTAATCTTAAGCATTTTTGTAAACAGAGCGAATATGTTTTTCTTAAATTCACACCTTACATTGCTTATTCCTAATTAATTGCTCTCAAACAAAACTCGCAACAATCATTTAAGTTCTATGGTCTTTTTTATGAAATATTTCGACTTAACCATTTTTCGTTTGCAACATTTTATTCTCAAAAAACAGGATACACAGGTTAAACCCAGGTGTCAGTAAGTGGCTTAGCAGCTCTATTAGAGCCTTACGCTTTAATGGTCTCTAAGTTTTTAAGTATGCGATTCACCAAAACTGTTTTGAAGAGACGATTTCATAGCGTGAAAGGCGTTTCTTAATCTTTGAATTTCGACCGACCGATCACCCCCCCCCCCCAGTCAACCCAACACTTCTCCACATGGCGATTTGGACTCCAACTTCGGGCTACCCTCTCCCTTCGTCCACCCCCTCCCCTGTGACCCCAACTCCCCTCACCTCTTAATGCTAGAATCCCTATGCGCCAGCTGGCCATCACCAAAGCCCACCGTTTGCTGGTCGGTTGAGAGCCATTCGCCCGACGTTAGTCGGTTATGTTTAGAGAATAGAAGAGCTTAGTACGTCTGTTTTGCTTATTTCGCGCCTAATGCTAAAGTTTTCAGTTTTCAGAGCATTTAGCTGTTGATGAGAAACTGGTTCCAGCAGAAACAGTAGTTTTTTGACAATTTCAGTTTAGTGAAATTTTTAAAATTTTAAAATTCTCTTCGAGATGTAACTAATGGCAAACAATCAACATTTAAAGGGCGCAGCTTCATATTTTGATACGACTATAAACAATTTGTGCAGGTCATCTAGGGTGGTTTTTGCTAAAAAACTGTCAAATTTTGTGTCATTTTTTTCAGCGAATTTTAATTTTCTCGGGGTTATGCTATTTCAGTTGAGAGAAATTTCTTTGTCAAATTGTGCAGTACGTGGACTCATTTTTGATTATTGTTGTTTGTTTCTTTTATCAACATTTTAAAATGATCGACATTTTTCAACAATACGGTAAAATCTTGGAAGAACCATACTTTTGTGTTGTTTTTACAGATGCTGAGGGAAGACTTAGCGCAGTTCTGATTACTCCTCGTCAAAACTCGGTTCAAGTTTTCTGGACTACTCTTCCCTCCGATGTTGCTTCGAATGTCTCTGCAATAAGTATTGAGCTAACACTGAAACCTCAGCCAGTTCATAATCGGTTCTTCTCAACCAATGAGGTGATAACACGTACAATGGAGTTAACAAATCCTGGAACTTTTGATGACTTTGTTACGATTGGCGATTTGGTCAGGGGAGTCGAGTATGAAGTAGCCGTAAAAGTAATTGGACAGGGAGGGGACGAAATGACCTCGTTGGCTACAAATGTGAACTTCAACACAGGTGAGTGCGGGTAATTTTTGAACCTCTGATTTGTTGGTGTCACAGTTGCGATGAGAAATGTTTTTTATGGGTCGGACATAAATGCCAGAGCATCAGACAAATGCAAGAAGCTCCAACTCAAATATTTTTGTACGAGATAACAGAAAAAGCTGAGTAAAACTGAGAACCTTAACACGACTTTGCAAACATCTTCACAAAATTTAATTATAAATAACCCGGTTCCGACTGTGGCCAAACGACGTGAAATAATCTTTTTGTAAGTTAGTCTATTGTTTTTGCAGATCCGCTCCAGCTTTCCATTGATGAAAATGTGTTGAGGCTTGGGTACGACAGAAATTCCGGGCTAAAGTTGCAAGGCATTTTGACCAAGTTTACCCTTGCCCAGCAAATGCGAGCAAAAGCAACACTTCTTCAAGAAAAGACGTCCCTAATTGAAGGTGAGATAATTTTTAATTAAAGTATACAATAACAGCAGTTAATGAAAAAAGTTTTAAAGTCATTACGGATTGATTTGTACCATTTCTCTTTTCGAATCGCAGTTTTGATACGACTTTGATACGGAAAGGTTCATGATTATTAAATTTATAATATGGCCAATCAAATTAGGATAGATATGTACCTGCAACGGGTAAAAACTGACCAAGTGATTATAATAAGTAATAAGTGTGACCAAATTGTAAACAGTTAGCTGGTAAAGAGTCTTTGTTTAGAATAACCCCGCAGAGGTGTAACTAGTAGTCTCGTTCAAGTTCGACAGAGCTTGTAACTAAATTCCGTTTCACTCTGTAAAAAAATGGCTGTTGAAGGAATTTTACGGAATTGGGTTGCCATCGTAATTTAAGCTGTACCCTAATTTTGGCCTAGAATTTATGAAACCATCTTATAATTCGAGGTGGGGGGTATATTGAAATAAATTACATGGTCGCGGCGAATCCTGGTTAAAAGTCGAGGCCAATTATTTGCATGATTCGAGACAATTTTAAAAAAAAACAAAAAGGGAACTATCATTTGATGGCACACTCTAACTGTGGCGTCTAATAATTGTTTTTGTTTCCGCAGAATTTTTGCGAAATGGTAATCAAACTATTTTTTCGAACATTAGACTACAAAGGATGAAGCCTGCTTTTCAAAATTGAAGATATCCGCAATTCGCTTGGGCCAAAGAAGCTGATTTCAATTTATGAATGCTTCTGTAATCTTATTCACATACTGATAAGTTCTTAAGTGTACATTGCTTTCTTACCATTTCGTTTATTCTAATGCATATTAGAGCAAATTAACAAAGTTTTTGTTCCCATCCCTTTTGTGGGGGGAACTATATACTCAAATGGGTTTTTTTGTTCGGACAATTTTGGCCGATCAAACTATTAATCGTAGAGAAATTTAAGTAGTATCATTAAAAAACTTGTCCAGCGTAAAATTCGAACTTAGAATAATTTTTTCGATTTTCGTTTTTTTCGAGGTGTCATCGAGATGTAAAATTGTGTGTGAACATGTGGTATTTGGTATGATTTTGTTCACTTTTAGAGGAAATCGCAAATCTAATGTGTTCAATTAGCAGTGAA
This sequence comes from Convolutriloba macropyga, assembly GCF_964194025.1. Classification (NCBI taxonomy): domain Eukaryota; kingdom Metazoa; phylum Xenacoelomorpha; order Acoela; family Convolutidae; genus Convolutriloba; species Convolutriloba macropyga. The sequence goes on along the minus strand of NW_027450286.1, from coordinate 10,890 downwards.
CTGCTAATTGCGATTTCTTAGGTGGTAGTTTACACCACCTTTTAAACCGCAATTTCAATTTGGTTTGCTTTCGGTTTTGGTATTTTCGTTGGTTTCTTGTGGTTTATAATGGGTGCTTGTCTGGAGGAGGGAGGCAGGGAGGTTGGTTTGGATGGAATACTTGGTTGTGGAGTTTCTTGGATGTTTGTTATGCTTTGTGGAAGAACGGAGGTGGCGTGGGGGTGACAGGAAGGGTGTTTTAGAGGGAGTTTGGGTGAGAGGGAGAGAGTGAAGGAGTAGGGTCTTTAGAGAAGAGGAACGAAGGAAAAGACAAAGAGAAGAGAAAAAGAAGAATGAAAGAAAGATTTTGTTCACTTTTAGAGGAACTTTTGTTCAAAGTACGATTCTTTCTATTAAAATAATAATTTAAAATTTCATCTTACTTTACAAAACTTTGTTTTCTCAATAGTCGAAAGGCAATAAAAATGCTAGATATCGTCGCATAGGAAATTTTTACTATTAAAAAAATTGGTTTTTATTTGAGAGCTGTTTTTTAATTTTAAGGCCCCCACCCTCCATTCCTTCTTCCCCTCCCCCTGATGTACACGCTTTTTATACTATTTCTCTTTCTCTTAGTTAACCCTACACTAACTTCCCTCAAGTGCCAACTTTCCACTGGCAATCAACCTCTCCCTTGAGAGCAAGTCAACCGGCGGTAGTAGCTTGTTTTTTCTCAACTATACCAATATTAATTATATTTATGCCCTAACTATTCGATGACAAATTTGTTGACTGTCGTTTTTTGTCTCAAAAAACTACTTTTGGTATTGCAGAAAAATTTGTAATTTGAAATTGACCGATTCAGTTTGTTGCTTCCCGAATGTTTTCAAATTTCGTTTACAATGCATTTTCTTAATTGACAAGATCATGTGCTACCTCAATTCTGAAGCAAGGGCAATACATAGAAAGACAGTAGCTCGAAGGCAGGTTGCGATTGAAAAAATTACTCGAGTTCAATCGGCCAATCAGATTTAGAGACTCGGAAACAATGCATCGTAAAAATCTGAAGTTAATCTTAGTCCTCGTATTTTTCTGCGGCTAAAAGCGACCCTGAAAGTCAAAAACTTTTAAAGTCAGTGCTTTTTGTTCCGATACCTTTTGTGGAGGGAATTATATAATCAAATGGGGTTTTTTTGTTCAGACAATTTTGGCCGATCAAACTATTAATTGTAGAGAAACTTAAGTAGTATCATTAAAAAACTTGTCCGGCGTAAAATTCGAATTTAAAATAATTTTTTCGATTTTCGTTTTTTTCGAGGTGTCATCGAGGTGTAAAACAATTAGTGAACATGTGATATTTGGTATGATTTTGTTCACTTTTAGAAGAATTTTTGTTCAAAGTAGGATTTTTTCTATTAAAATAATAATTTAAGATTCCATTTTACTTTACAAAACTTTGTTTTCTCAATAGACGAAAGGCAATAAAAAGGCTAGATATTGTCGCATAGGAAATTTTCACTATAAAAAAATTGATTTCCATTTGAGAGATGTTTTTTAAAAACCTTTTCATTTTTTTGATTTTTCTTCAGTCACTTAGAGATTAGTTTTTTCACATATCCAGGTTTCTTTAAGTACCAATTCCATATACACTCAAATGATGCTCAATGAACAAAAAAATAAATTGAAGGAATAGCTCAAGTTTTTTACGGCTTCGTCTCTTAGTTTTCGTAAATTTTAATAAAATTTTGATTCTTTTTGCGTTTTCAAATTTTTTAATCCTATGGCAGCCGCGTTAAGTAAAAGTGCAATAGGTTTTGTTATGAGAATCAACTAAATCTATCTATTGCTTTGAGTGGACAAGTAATGGCTGTTAAGTCTTCAAAAACCGTTTTTCTAAAATATTTTTTAACCTTAACCGATCTTAAACGTTTTTCTGTACAAGTCAGTGTAAATAATGACAAACACGCTTTGCTTCTATTGCAACCAAATGTAAGCGACGAGTTTTTATAACTCTCAAAAAAATTTTGGATAATTTTACATTATTCTGGTTCGTTTTGAAACCTTATCGTATTTTCCTAATCTAAACAGTTCTCATCGACCTAGAGAAGGAGTTCAATTCATCATAGATAATAATTTTTGAGAAAAGCTTATGGTTTTTAGAGTTTCGACGCTTTAGTCTCGCACTTCTCCAACGAATTTTTTGGTTTTTGCCTTTATTTGTTGTCATTTTCATAGTCATAAGACTAATTGTGATAACTTATTGTTAAGCTATTAATGAAAAATATCACTGCCTTCCCATCATGGCAGAATTAGCGTATATTTTTCCGTTGAAAGCTATTAAATTTAATGCCTTTGAAACTAGGGTTTTCTCAAAACCTTGTGGTTTCAGTACATTTGTTCATATTTTTTTGTTTTTTAAGACTTACAAGAAACCAATACAATGACAGCAATCTTGCAGTTATTGAGACGTTATTTGAAAATTAGAAAAAATTTTTGATTAGTTCATTTTTTAAAATGGTTTCGAAACTTCTCTCATTTTTCTGAACTTGCCGTTTGTGACTGTCTAATTTTCATTATGTAGTCGTAATTTTTTTTTTGAAAGTTGAGAACTCTCAGAAAGTATTCATTGAGGATTGATTCAATTTATTCAATACAATTTGTGTACGGCGAAAGGCCTTGAAGTTTCTGATAGTTGTTTTCTAACTTTGTTGAAACTATTCAGTTTTTGTTGTTTTTTGTCAACTTGTAACTTATTCACATCATTTAGTGGTCGCATCCGCCTCTTTGTTACGCCAACTTTAACTTGTTCATTGATATTATGTCGCAGTTGTTAATTTGTTTGCTGGACAATATGCGTTTCCATAAAGACTTTGTGAGTGGTCAGTATCCCTGTTTCTTTTTTGAGTTCTATTAGAAAATTCGCGTAATAACACTTCCGAAAGATTTTCAAATGAGGCCCAGTTGAGTATATTTAAAATTTCAGTATAGTTTTAATTGAACTAGAGTAAATAGCAAAAGAAATAAAAAAACATAATTTTCAGATAATAGCTAATGATTTTAATTAACTAAGTAGTTTGTGTTTTCGCATTTTTTTTGTTTTTTTTTAGTTATTCTGCATCTATTGTCCGTTTCTGTGGACGGCAAGTTTCCGAATAACGTTTTAATAAGTTTTATAGAGAATTTTTTGTTGAAAACTACTGGTGTTTAGGACATTTGGTATATTTTGTTTTGTTTTTGAGTTTGGCCTCAATATTTCTTCTTTTTGTCGAATTGTTACCTAGTCTCATTAAAGAAAAGTCCCATTTGCTTTGTAATTGTGAAAAAGGAAATTTGTATAGTCAAGGTTTTGTCTGATATTAATTTGACGTTGTTACTAGGTTCTTTTAACTTTAGATATTGAGTTTTTGCCCCACATAATCATGTGTTTTTACTTGTTTTGTTGTATGTTTTCTTTCTCGTAGTCTTACTAATGGTAGATCTCGTCAGCACTCTAATGAGGCATGGCATTGGGTAATTCAGTTAGTGGTTTTGGTTTGTAACAATTTCCTTAAACTAAAACATCTATTTTTGATTATCTCTTCATTTGAATGACAATTAAGTCAAAAATGTAAATGAGCTGGGGTCGGAACATCATGTGCAAACAAACATTAACGAGCCTCCTTGTTTTTAACAAATTGTTCTTTTTGCGAAAAAAATTTGTGCTTTGTATACTTGCTGGCAGCCTTAAACTTATTTATTTCATTATAGAAAGCATCTGTTCAATTGAGGAGTGCCTGAATAATGATGAGAGCAGGGAGTTTGAATTCACCTTCTTCCAATCAGAGACTGTTCAGCCAGGAACCCGATTCTCTGTTCAAATTGCTACTACAAGTGGACTATTTCAATCTGCTCAAATGTCAATTGACCATTTTGAGCGTGAGATAAAGTATTTAAAATTAGTAACTGTGAATTTTGAAAACAAAATGGACATTGACTGAAAACTGCACTAGTCGCTTGCAAGGGGCATTTCTACATTTAACGAGCGAACTCATTATTGAGTTTCGTCGCTTGTCTAAGTTTCGTTTAGTCTAAGTTTGCAATTGCCCATGACGCGAGAAAATTTTTACAAAAATGTCATTACATAGACTTCTGAGATCAGCAGAATGGCTGATTGAGCGATGATTGTTTATTTTGATGGCTATATTTTGTGATGAAAATTTTATCATCGCAAACCTTCTACTAAGCTGAGAGATAATTTAATGATCAATAGTAATTTAATGGTCGCAGTGTTTTACATAAAAACAGACTGCATTTGCAGAAAAATTCTTCTAATAACAGGACGCTCGAATTTCAAATACGGATGGAAATTTTCGATGGAACATTTTTATCAGCAGTGGATTTTTCAGCCGGAAACTCGCATTACCACTCGTATAAAAGAATCGCGTGAACTAATTAATGTTAATATGCATTCGAAAATCTCAAAAAGCTTTCGGTCGTGATTCAAATTTGGTAAAGCTGAACGCAGCTAAAATGAGCAGAGAGAAATTTGCGTCCAATTTACTTTTTGTTACCAGAACCGCTGCCGGTGTCAGATGTAAGAGTGACATACTTTGATATGAACACTGTGAAACTGCTATGGAACCCACCTTCCAAGGGATACTTCCGGGCATTCAAGATAATTGTGACTGATGAAACAGGCAGCAGTGATATTCATCTACGGTAGGAGTTCGCCGCTGGTTTCGAAAATAAAATCATCAACTGTGACAAGAAACATCGTAAATAATCAAAGCTTTTTTTTAAATACGCATCAGATGACACGTTTCCAAAATAGGATCTGAATATTAGGATATTAAAAGGATGAAAAATGAGAGACTGAAGATTTGACGAAAATCACGCAATTTAGATTGTAGTAAAAAAGGATCAAGTTAGTAAGATTTTTAAGTTGAGTACACTTCTCTGCTCAAAACAGTTACGGTTCAATGAGGGACGAAAAAGTAAAGTCTCCCCAGTTTTAACCGTTTATGATCGGAATGAATTGAAGTTTTAGACATTTCAGCCTTACAAATAAAGTATTTTTTTGTATTTTCCAAGACAAGGTTATGATAAAAAATTTTGGCATTAGTGTTAAAATTTATATTCATATTAATTTGTGTTGAGGGGTCTTAGAAGGTGCAAAAACGGTGAATGTACAAAAGCTTGATTCAAACCACCATCTCTCAGTTGCAAGCCTAGTGTGGTAGTAACCATCAGACCAACTCCTCCGAAGTTCTTGATTTTTGTGTCTCTTATAGCCCCCTCGATTGTTCTCTCTTGTTCCTCGCGGCTTGATGTATCAAGTATAAGTTGCAAAAAAAGTTTCCTCTCATGCTATACGTTACATTCTGAACTTTATTAGCCATCTTAGAACAGGAGCTAGCGCTCAGATCTCACAATTCGAAAGGTCTTGTTTGGTGGTTCAATCTTGTTTGCAACCCCGTTCTTTTACCCTTCGAATTAATTAAGACAGCCAGTGCAACTATTCATTGATCAAACCGAATAAATAAATAACTAACAGAAAATATAATACCTGTAAACTTTTACGGTAATACCTAATCAACTATAATCCAACCAGAACATTATGAATACAGTTCTATATAAAATACACTTAAGAACTACTCGGAGTACCGACTGTTATTTCTTAAACACAAAAAAACACCAAAAAAATTTGCGAATCAAACCAATTCCGCTACATTTATCTACCCGTTATGAACATCCAAAAATAGCCGCAAACTATCAGAGCGATCGATCGTTTTCTAGCTAGCAGTGCAACTTTTTCAAACACGCTGGAGTTATACCACGATCAGAGCCTACCACTCCAATTTACTGGCATAAAACACACGTTCGATTTCAGCAATTTTTCAGCTCAACTGCTCGGCAAAGGTTCCGCACGACGTTTATTGACGAACAACAGAGACTCTTGCTCAATTATATCAGCAAGCAATCCCAAACAATCAAGAACTAGTTCTTTCATGCTTAGCATTTTCTGCGCTGCACTTATAATTTACGCTGCTTTTATACTGAACTAAGCAAATGAATTGTTTGCTCAAACAAAAAAACCACCCTAGTGGCAAAAGGATTTCAACCCTCTTGATTGCTGTTGGCTGGTATAGTTCTTTCCAATTAAATTAAGGCCGTCATACAAGGGCTTGTTGAATGCCAAAACAAACTTAACAAACACCAATCAAATTGGCCGCTCATTCGACGTACATGCAAAATTCGGATTGATTGTGCGTTTCGGGCTTTTTGTTCACATATATTAATTCTTGTGGCAATGTTAGTGTGTCCGCAAACTTGATACAGGCTAACGGCCTAGTCACGTTGGGTGTTCGTATTTGTCAAAATAACTCACAATGGCCGATAACCTGTTATATGCTTAACTCTAAGCCCATAGGGTCTTTTGTTTATAATAGATGGTTTGTAGGGTACGGGTCTCATTCAACTTAATCATGTGTTAATATAGGTCCTCCACAATATGAAAGTTGATTCTAAGAAATCTCAAAATGACCGGTTTTGCAATTACCCTAAAGTTACCACTTTTTCAATCAAAAGTTTTAGTGGTTTTCCAACCACTAAATCTCTTACTGCCAATGCTTGTGTACCAAGAACTTAGAGGTCCAAAGCTTGTTGGTGAATTTCATTTGCTGCCAAGATATCGGCTTTGCAAAATCAGTGGAGGTAGGGGTGGACATATTTTTCATCCTAAGTTAAAATTCATGCTGAAATGACAAAATGGAGAATGCCATAAAGTTCTGAGTTATTTTAGTTTTATTGGACTCGAGCAAGTATAATAAAAACAGCATCAAAAACACTCTTCGATGTCTTCCAAACTTGTTGACACCAAAGAGAAAGGCAATTGCCAAAAAAGATTTACCTCTACACCATTGGAGAAGAGGAAGATTTTAGAAATGAGAAACAAGTTCTTCACGACGAGGACGAATAACGCATCCTAGTCAAGAAGCATTGGAACGGTGATCACCTTGTCAGAGGATGACACTTATTCATTCTTGCGATCGTTCAAAAAGTTAGCATGTTTCTTCCAGACTAGGACAATTTTATAAAAACCTACTGAATTTCAATATTTCTTTCAGCATCAATTCGGTCGTTTTTAACCAACTCCGCGTTAGCACAACTCATAAAGATCATCACGAGCGAGACTGTGTACGTTCAGCATTATGCCTTTTTTATTTGATCTTCCCGACGGCGTCCACTGAACTGATTCAAACGATAATGTTGAAAATATTTTTGACTATGGTTCTGAATATGACTGATCGGGCGTTATCAAGGAATGTCTAAACTGCAAGCCCTGGGAGGTTGATGGTCAGTGGTAAATTTACGCGGCGGCACGAATTGGTCCATCTGCTACCGCCATTTACCTAGCATTTGCATTTGCCATGATCCGTGTTGGGTGAGAACGACCTGGTTCGACGGGTTGAGCAGGCCCCTCAATAAACTTTTAATTAAAATCAACTATATACAAGAACGATGATGAGCGGTATCGATTAAGAGGAGGATGATAGTGATAATGATAATTCAATTTTATAAATACATTCTATAGTGTTGGTTCACCGCACCTTCCTCCTCCTCCAACATCCTCCGCACCCTTCCAAGTTTCTCGTTCGATTCTGTTCCTTTTTTCAGCTTACCGTTAGTGGCTTCAAATCGCCGTTTCCCATGGGCGATTTGGATCACACACTGAAAGTATCTCACTTCATACTTCATCATTCATATTGGTATCTTCCTTTGTTCTTGCTCTTCTCTTTTCTGCTCTTTCAATCTTCAGTTGCGTAGACGGGCTGGCGACTTACTGGTTATACCCAATTCTGCCTTTTCCATCTCTTTGACTACTATATAACTTCGTTTTGTCTACTATATCTCAACAACAATCGGTATTGGCATTTGGAATATAGTAATATTTTTCTGCAAATTCATTATTTCTTTTGGTTCATCAACAACTAAATGTACGTCCGCCTCAGTTTGTTTAGTTCATCAGTTTTACACTTTCAAAACTTTATCTTATGCTCATTTTGTCCTCTCTGTCTTCTATCATTTGATATAGTTTTAAAAACCAGATAGCTAGTGAGTACTGGTCACAAAATCGTGGGTCAGAATTGGTAAGCAAAAACCAATTTATAAAATTCCCTGGAAAAATCTCATTTTCAATATTGGGGGAGAATTGTCGATCATATCTCTGCTTGACAAAAAAGGGGCAATTCTAAATTTTAAGCAAAATTTGTGAACTTATTTGATGTTTTTTGGCCACCCCGCGCATCTGATTGAACATTTATTAAAGAGGAAAACGAGAAAAATAGTTTTTCTGGAACTTAAGTAAAAATAATTTATGCATTTCATAAGTCACCAACAAATTCTAATTTGAAGTTAGTGTTGCCAGCTTGCTCTTTTATACAAAATTTTAAATATAAGTTCTCCTTGATTTTTTAATAATTTTCGGCGTCAAATTTTCGGTGTTTTCTTTTAGACGGGAGCAATTTCTTCCAATCTATTTTCCTTATAGAAACGTCCTCTTCGCTCTTCTTCTCTCCTAGCAAAGTGGTATAAAGAGTTATTGGAAATGATTACATTGTTGAAAGAAGTAAAACATCCCAGAGAAGCACATGCTCGTGCTGTTTGAGCCAAACAGTTCACGTATTTTTGACTCCATTGCGTTACTGAATGTGAACAAAAAGAATTGGCCAAGTAGCAGTTTTGAAATTAGCAGAAGAGTAATTTAGAAATTGTAGATTTAATTTCACATTGCTTGATATTGCTCATACCTAAGAAACTATTAAGAAAGAAAGGAACTTAAAAAATTAATTTTTTTATTTAATATATATATATATATATATATATATATATATATTTCAAATAAAGGAATTTCTTTTGTTCTTTTACTTATCATGTTTTGATGGCTTTGAGCAGTATTTTGATTTCATTCTAAAAGATCAAAATAATTATCTGTGACAAGTTTTCACTTGCTTCTCTCTGTTTCTGGTTTCTGTATGCCGAACGTAAAACCCCATTTTTGGTCTACATAAAGTTGTTCTCTATACGTTTTACCAAGGAATTGCACAAATATGAGGTGAGGTTGGCTTTTTTGCCATTTTGCAAACCCCCTCTAAATTGTTTAAAAAGTTTGAAGTTATTTGCACGTTTTAGTTATTAAATAACTAGCTTTATGCCCGTACCTTACCTCCAGAGTAGATCAGAGCTGGAGCAGAGTAAATTCAGGGAAACTCTCAGAGCTGGACCAGAGTCTGATCAGGTCACTTTTTACACTTGACAGAGTAGCTCCAGAGTAGAAGTATGTGGTTACCCTTGACAGAAGAGGTCGAAGAGTATCCCTATTATGGGCTATCCTTGACAGAGCTGCGCCCAGAGCAGGCTTACTCTGGGACAACTCTTGACAGAGCAGGCCTACTCTGGGACAACTCTTGACAGAGCTGGCTCAGAGCAGGCCTACTCTGGGACAACTCTTGACAGAGCTGGCTCAGATTAGGCCTACTCTGGGACAACTCTTGACAGAACTAGCTCAGAGCAGGCTTACTCTGGGACAACTCTTGACAGAGCTGGCTCAGAGCAGGCCTACTCTGGGACAACTCTTGGCAGAGCTGGCTCAGAGCACGCTTACTCTGGGACAACTCTTGACAGAGCAGGCCTAATCTGGGACAACTCTTGACAGAGCTGGCTCAGAGCAGGCCTACTCTGGGACAACTCTTGACAGAGCTGGCTCAGAGCAGGCCTACTCTGGGACAACTCTTGGCAGAGCTGGCTCAGAGCAGGCTTACTCTGGGACAACTCTTGACAGAGCTGGCTCAGAGCAGGCGTACTCTTGGACAACTCTTGACAGAGCTGGCTCAGAGCAGGCCTACTCTGGGACAACTCTTGACAGAGTTGGCTCAGAGCAGGCTTACTCGGGGACAACTCTTGACAGAGCTGGCTCAGAGCAGGCGTACTCTAAGTCAGCTGTTGAAAAAGCTGGCTTAAAGGAGGCCTACTATGAAACTACTCTTAGAGAAAGATCCCAGAGTACGACTGCGAAGCTCAGAGTAGCCTGTTCTGGGGACATTTTTTACAAGACCAACCTCAACAAAGTTAAAATGGTTAATTATATTTAGAGATCTTATAGTGGAGAATATTTCCAGGACTTCATCGTGATATAGCTCTTAGAATAGTTTCAGAAATAATATGAATGTTTTGGAACAATATATTTCCAATAACGAAAGATTTAGAGCCGACATCCATCTAATATCTCTTGCAGGTCAATCGGATTCTTTCTTGTCCTATAATTGTTCTTTTAATTTTGCAGTCCAAGTTTTTGAAGTCTTTTGCTTCATAAAAAGATAATGCGAGCTACGTTTGCCTAGAACTTCTCAGCTCATTAAAAAAATGAAAGTAAAACTGCAATTGGGACAAAATTACTAAATTTGAAAAAGACATTTCAATTATTCATAAAACAACGTATTAAACATAATGATGTCAACAATACAGTGATCTTCATAAAAGAAGACAGAACGAAAATCATTGAAATATCAAGTAGATAATCAAACAACATTGAGTTAATTTTGAACGCTGCCTTTCACTCCAATAGAAACACATTACGATTTGTCCAGCAATTACCATCTCCCCATTGCATAAATACCAGTTTTAATTCAGACTTCTGTTTCTAATGTTTTTTCGGTTTCCGTGAGAACGTTTAATTCTGTTTGATTGTCGATTCTCGCAGCATTTATAAGACCCTTCGGGTTCGAAGGCAGCTACTGGTCGACCAGGGACAATCATTAATCCTTGGCAGTTTGCCGAGCGACGGTGACAGAGACGAATGTTTTGTCGATCGATCCGGACAGGAATTTATCTCCTACCGGAAACATACAAAGAGTCACAGCCCTTTTCGCGTGA
>NW_027450285.1:0-20317 GCF_964194025.1 Convolutriloba macropyga | reverse complement strand
AGTTTAGTAGTAGTAGTAGTAGTAGTAGTAGTAGTAGTAGTAGTAGTAGTAGTAGTAGTAGTAGTAGTAGTAGTAGTAGTAGTAGTAGTAGTAGTAGTAGTAGTAGTAGTAGTAGTAGTAGTAGTAGTAGTAGTAGTAGTAGCCTTTTCTGAATTTGGGCAATTTCTTCGACCATTTTCAGAATAGCCGTGAAAAACATTTTACCCAAATTAAGAAGACCATTTTACGAAAAACTTCCGCCTCCCAAATTCAGAAGAGGGTTGCCCAAATTCAGAAATGGATTTTTTGACCAATTTCGGAATTGGCCCGGTGCCCATTTTCCTACTCCACTCCTACTACTCCTTGGAATTTGGGTAAGTGTTATGGGGATGATGGCCGAATCAGGAATTGGGCTAAAAAGGGTTGTGAAACTACGACAAAAGAAAGACACTTCTCATTTTCAAGACTTTCAAAAGTTTAATGATTAAAATGCAAAAATTCGACCAGAAATTTAACAAACACCAAACACGAAAAAAAATTCGCCCAAATTTATGTGGCAGTGCAGGTCAGTTGTTAAACATAACAGGCATAACTTTGACAAACAGCTATAACAAACATGTCTTTCCTCTATTTAAATCGAAGCAGTCGGCAGCAGTTGTGAAGCTAGGAAATGACTTCCTCGTGATGTATCTGTCCACGTAGGGCGAATTCTAAGATTATGTTGGGCAATCTCTCGAGCAAGCTTCTCATCGTGTTTTGGTCTTTCAGATTGTGCTAATGATGTTTTCATGGGTTATTTGGCGTGTTTTGCGTTTATTTTCAAATCAGTGAAGTCGTTTCCTAAAGATGAACGCATTCAGATCTTGCTAGAATATTTTGAGATGATTCAAAACTTGCAAGATACTTGCTGCAATCTTGCAAGATATCAACGCAAGAAAACAAGTAAAATAAATTTAAAAACACTCTAGAAAACTTTTTTGAGACACAATATCGCTAATAAAAACAAGTTACCAAATTGATAATCAAGAGAAATTTTTTTAATCCAGATTCAAAATCTTGCGAGAATCCGGCAACAATCTTGAGAATTTTTAATTTCTGGCAAACTTTTTTTGATTATTTTGGGCACCTAATTGAAAATCAGCTGAACTGTTTTTCAAGAGCATATCGAAATGCAGAACTCATTCTAATTGACTTTTCCTAAATACCGTTCAAACATGAAGATTATGAAAAATTTGATATATTTGAGGAATTTGTTAAGAAGAACTGTCTTTTTGAAGAACTGTTTGCACTATATCACTGTTTTATCTCAAACATTTTGGCTTTCCAGGAAAAGAAATGGCCTTGAGAGAAGATGTGCTAACCGCCAGTTTCCTCCAAATGTCAAATTTTTGCAACAAAACTCAGTTTCAGTTGATAAATTGCCTACTTTTAGAAAAAAAAATTATTTGCAAAAAACATAAAAAAAAATCCCCAGTGGGCCATTTGGCCCACTGGGGATTTTTTTTGACCCCTCATCCCAAACCTCTTTTGCGTGCGTCATTTTGCGCTAATAAAAAATTCCAGGCGTATTACGGAAAGACAGCCGTATTTCGTTCTGACGTGGAGAGCCGTGAAAAAAAATATTGTTCCTATTAAAAAAAACAATGTTTTTTGCGTTGTTTTGGAAGTTCTGGCTGCAATTGGACTAGTCTGTTATTGGTGAGTTTCAAGTGTTTTGTTACATTAGCGTTTCATGCATTTGGCGATTTGTAAAGTTAGTCTTTTCACAAAAGTTTTCGAAAAATTTTTCAATGAGATCCTTTTTTGAAGAACTGTTTGCACGATATCACTGTTTTATCTCAAACATTTTGGCTTTCCAGGAAAAGAAATGGCCTTGAGAGAAGATGTGCCAACCGCCAGTTTCTTCCAAATGTCAAATTTTTGCACCGAAACTCAGTTTCACTTGATAAATTGCCTACTTTTAGAAAAAAAATTATTTGCAAAAAACATTAAAAAAAATCCCCAGTGGGCCATTTGGCCCACTGGGGATTTTTTTTGACCCCTCATCCCAAACCTCTTTTGCGTGCGTCATTTTGCGCTAATAAAAAATTCCAGGCGTATTACGGAAAGACAGCCGTATTTCGTTTTGACGTGGAGAGCCGTGAAAAAAAATATTGTTCCTATTAAAAAAACAACTAAAAAACAACGTTTTTTGCGTTTTTTTGGAAGTTCCGGCTGCAATTGGACTAGTCTGTTATTGGTGAGTTTCAAGTGTTTTGTTACATTAGCGTTTCATGCATTTGGCGATTTGTAAAGTTACTCTTTTCACAAAAGTTTTCGAAAAATTTTTCAATGAGATCCTTTTTTGAAGAACTGTTTGCACGATATCACTGTTTTATCTCAAACATTTTGGCTTTCCAGGAAAAGAAATGGCCTTGAGAGAAGATGTGCCAACCGCCAGTTTCTTCCAAATGTCAAATTTTTGCACCGAAACTCAGTTTCACTTGATAAATTGCCTACTTTTAGAAAAAAAATTATTTGCAAAAAACATAAAAAAAAATCCCCAGTGGGCCATTTGGCCCACTGGGGATTTTTTTTGACCCCTTATCCCAAACCTCTTTTGCGTGCGTCATTTTGCGCTAATAAAAAATTCCAGGCGTATTACGGAAAGACAGCCGTATTTCGTTTTGACGTGGAGAGCCGTGAAAAAAAATATTGTTCCTATTAAAGAAAACAATGTTTTTTGCGTTGTTTTGGAAGTTCTGGCTGCAATTGGACTAGTCTGTTATTGGTGAGTTTCAAGTGTTTTGTTACATTAGCGTTTCATGCATTTGGCGATTTGTAAAGTTACTCTTTTCACAAAAGTTTTCGAAAAATTTTTCAATGAGATCCTTTTTTGAAGAACTGTTTGCACGATATCACTGTTTTATCTCAAACATTTTGGCTTTCCAGGAAAAGAAATGGCCTTGAGAGAAGATGTGCCAACCGCCAGTTTCTTCCAAATGTCAAATTTTTGCACCGAAACTCAGTTTCACTTGATAAATTGCCTACTTTTAGAAAAAAAATTATTTGCAAAAAACATAAAAAAAAATCCCCAGTGGGCCATTTGGCCCACTGGGGATTTTTTTTGACCCCTCATCCCAAACCTCTTTTGCGTGCGTCATTTTGCGCTAATAAAAAATTCCAGGCGTATTACGGAAAGACAGCCGTATTTCGTTTTGACGTGGAGAGCCGTGAAAAAAAATATTGTTCCTATTAAAAAAACAACTAAAAAACAACGTTTTTTGCGTTTTTTTTGGAAGTTCCGGCTGCAATTGGACTAGTCTGTTATTGGTGAGTTTCAAGTGTTTTGTTACATTAGCGTTTCATGCATTTGGCGATTTGTAAAGTTACTCTTTTCACAAAAGTTTTCGAAAAATTTTTCAATGAGATCCTTTTTTGAAGAACTGTTTGCACGATATCACTGTTTTATCTCAAACATTTTGGCTTTCCAGGAAAAGAAATGGCCTTGAGAGAAGATGTGCCAACCGCCAGTTTCTTCCAAATGTCAAATTTTTGCACCGAAACTCAGTTTCACTTGATAAATTGCCTACTTTTAGAAAAAAAATTATTTGCAAAAAACATAAAAAAAAATCCCCAGTGGGCCATTTGGCCCACTGGGGATTTTTTTTGACCCCTCATCCCAAACCTCTTTTGCGTGCGTCATTTTGCGCTAATAAAAAATTCCAGGCGTATTACGGAAAGACAGCCGTATTTCGTTTTGACGTGGAGAGCAGTGAAAAAAAATATTGTTCCTATTAAAAAAAACAATGTTTTTTGCGTTGTTTTGGAAGTTCTGGCTGCAATTGGACTAGTCTGTTATTGGTGAGTTTCAAGTGTTTTGTTACATTAGCGTTTCATGCATTTGGCGATTTGTAAAGTTACTCTTTTCACAAAAGTTTTCGAAAAATTTTTCAATGAGATCCTTTTTTGAAGAACTGTTTGCACGATATCACTGTTTTATCTCAAACATTTTGGCTTTCCAGGAAAAGAAATGGCCTTGAGAGAAGATGTGCCAACCGCCAGTTTCTTCCAAATGTCAAATTTTTGCACCGAAACTCAGTTTCACTTGATAAATTGCCTACTTTTAGAAAAAAAATTATTTGCAAAAAACATAAAAAAAAATCCCCAGTGGGCCATTTGGCCCACTGGGGATTTTTTTTGACCCCTCATCCCAAACCTCTTTTGCGTGCGTCATTTTGCGCTAATAAAAAATTCCAGGCGTATTACGGAAAGACAGCCGTATTTCGTTTTGACGTGGAGAGCCGTGAAAAAAAATATTGTTCCTATTAAAAAAACAACTAAAAAACAACGTTTTTTGCGTTTTTTTGGAAGTTCCGGCTGCAATTGGACTAGTCTGTTATTGGTGAGTTTCAAGTGTTTTGTTACATTAGCGTTTCATGCATTTGGCGATTTGTAAAGTTACTCTTTTCACAAAAGTTTTCGAAAAATTTTTCAATGAGATCCTTTTTTGAAGAACTGTTTGCACGATATCACTGTTTTATCTCAAACATTTTGGCTTTCCAGGAAAAGAAATGGCCTTGAGAGAAGATATGCCAACCGCCAGTTTCTTCCAAATGTCAAATTTTTGCACCGAAACTCAGTTTCACTTGATAAATTGCCTACTTTTAGAAAAAAAATTATTTGCAAAAAACATAAAAAAAAATCCCCAGTGGGCCATTTGGCCCACTGGGGATTTTTTTTGACCCCTCATCCCAAACCTCTTTTGCGTGCGTCATTTTGCGCTAATAAAAAATTCCAGGCGTATTACGGAAAGACAGCCGTATTTCGTTTTGACGTGGAGAGCCGTGAAAAAAAATATTGTTCCTATTAAAAAAAACAATGTTTTTTGCGTTGTTTTGGAAGTTCTGGCTGCAATTGGACTAGTCTGTTATTGGTGAGTTTCAAGTGTTTTGTTACATTAGCGTTTCATGCATTTGGCGATTTGTAAAGTTACTCTTTTCACAAAAGTTTTCGAAAAATTTTTCAATGAGATCCTTTTTTGAAGAACTGTTTGCACGATATCACTGTTTTATCTCAAACATTTTGGCTTTCCAGGAAAAGAAATGGCCTTGAGAGAAGATGTGCCAACCGCCAGTTTCTTCCAAATGTCAAATTTTTGCACCGAAACTCAGTTTCACTTGATAAATTGCCTACTTTTAGAAAAAAAATTATTTGCAAAAAACATAAAAAAAAATCCCCAGTGGGCCATTTGGCCCACTGGGGATTTTTTTTTGACCCCTCATCCCAAACCTCTTTTGCGTGCGTCATTTTGCGCTAATAAAAAATTCCAGGCGTATTACGGAAAGACAGCCGTATTTCGTTTTGACGTGGAGAGCCGTGAAAAAAAATATTGTTCCTATTAAAAAAAACAATGTATTTTGCGTTGTTTTGGAAGTTCTGGCTGCAATTGGACTAGTCTGTTATTGGTGAGTTTCAAGTGTTTTGTTACATTAGCGTTTCATGCATTTGGCGATTTGTAAAGTTACTCTTTTCACAAAAGTTTTCGAAAAATTTTTCAATGAGATCCTTTTTTGAAGAACTGTTTGCACGATATCACTGTTTTATCTCAAACATTTTGGCTTTCCAGGAAAAGAAATGGCCTTGAGAGAAGATGTGCCAACCGCCAGTTTCTTCCAAATGTCAAATTTTTGCACCGAAACTCAGTTTCACTTGATAAATTGCCTACTTTTAGAAAAAAAATTATTTGCAAAAAACATAAAAAAAAATCCCCAGTGGGCCATTTGGCCCACTGGGGATTTTTTTTGACCCCTCATCCCAAACCTCTTTTGCGTGCGTCATTTTGCGCTAATAAAAAATTCCAGGCGTATTACGGAAAGACAGCCGTATTTCGTTTTGACGTGGAGAGCCGTGAAAAAAAATATTGTTCCTATTAAAAAAACAACTAAAAAACAACGTTTTTTGCGTTTTTTTGGAAGTTCCGGCTGCAATTGGATTAGTCTGTTGTTTGTGAGTTTCAAGTGTTTTGTTACATTAGCGTTTCATGCATTTGGCGATTTGTAAAAACACTCTTTTCACAAAAGTTTTCGAAAAATTTTTCAATGAGATCCTTTTTTGAAGAACTGTTTGCACTATATCACTGTTTTATCTCAAACATTTTGGCTTTCCAGGAAAAGAAATGGCCTTGAGAGAAGATGTGCCAACCGCCAGTTTCCTCCAAATGTCAAATTTTTGCATCGAAACTCAGTTTCACTTGATAAATTGCCTACTTTTAGAAAAAAAATTATTTGCAAAAAACATAAAAAAAAATCCCCAGTGGGCCATTTGGCCCACTGGGGATTTTTTTTGACCCCTCATCCCAAACCTCTTTTGCGTGCGTCATTTTGCGCTAATAAAAAATTCCAGGCGTATTACGGAAAGACAGCCGTATTTCGTTTTGACGTGGAGAGCTGTGAAAAAAAATATTGTTCCTAATAAAAAAACAACTAAAAAAACAACGTTTTTTGCGTTTTTTGGAAGTTCTGGCCGCAATTGGATTAGTCTTTTATTTGTGAGTTTCAAGTGTTTTGTTACATTAGCGTTTCATGCATTTGGCGATTTGTAAAAACACTCTTTTCACAAAAGTTTTCGAAAAATTTTTCAATGAGATCCTTTTTTGAAGAACTGTTTGCACTATATCACTGTTTTATCTCAAACATTTTGGCTTTCCAGGAAAAGAAATGGCCTTGAGAGAAGATGTGCCAACCGCCAGTTTCCTCCAAATGTCAAATTTTTGCATCGAAACTCAGTTTCACTTGATAAATTGCCTACTTTTAGAAAAAAAATTATTTGCAAAAAACATAAAAAAAAATCCCCAGTGGGCCATTTGGCCCACTGGGGATTTTTTTTTTGACCCCTCATCCCAAACTTCTTTTGCGTGCGTCATTTTGCGCTAATAAAAAATTCCAGGCGTATTACGGAAAGACAGCCGTATTTCGTTTTGACGTGGAGAGCCGTGAAAAAAAATATTGTTCCTATTAAAAAAACAACTAAAAAACAAGGTTTTTTGCGTTTTTTTGGAAGTTCCGGCTGATATTGGAATTGTCTGGTATTTGTGAGTATGAGGTGTTTCGTTAAATTAGCGTTTCATGCATTTGGCGATTTGTAAAGTTACTCTTTTCACAAAAGTTTTCGAAAAATTTTTCAATGAGATCCTTTTTTGAAGAACTGTTTGCACGATATCACTGTTTTATCTCAAACATTTTGGCTTTCCAGGAAAAGCAATGGCCTTGAGAGAAGATGTGCTAACCGCCAGTTTCCTCCAAATGTCAAATTTTTGCACCGAAACTCAGTTTCACTTGATAAATTGCCTATTTTTAGAAAAAAATGATTTGCAAAAAACATTAAAAAAAATCCCCAGTGGGCCATTTGGCCCACTGGGGATTTTTTTTGACCCCTCATCCCAAACCTCTTTTGCGTGCGTCATTTTGCGCTAATAAAAAATTCCATGCGTATTACGGAAAGACAGCCGTATTTCGTTTTGACGTGGAGAGCCGTGAAAAAAAATATTGTTCCTATTAAAAAAACAACTAAAAAACAACGTTTTTTGCGTTTTTTTGGAAGTTCCGGCTGCAATTGGATTAGTCTGTTATTTGTGAGTTTCAAGTGTTTTGTTACATTAGCGTTTCATGCATTTGGCGATTTGTAAAAACACTCTTTTCACAAAAGTTTTCGAAAAATTTTTCAATGAGATCCTTTTTTGAAGAACTGTTTGCACGATATCACTGTTTTATCTCAAACATTTTGGCTTTCCAGGAAAACAAATTGCCTTGCAAAAATATTTGCTAACCACCAATTTCCTTCAAGTGTCAAATTTTTGCACCGAAACTCAGTTTCAATTGATAAATTGCCTATTTTTAGAAAAAAATTATTTGCAAAAAACATAAAAAAATATCCCCAGTGGGCCATTTGGCCCACTGGGGATTTTTTTTGACCCCTCATCACAAACTTCTTTTGCGTGCGTCATTTTGCGCTAATAAAAAATTCCAGGCTTTTTGCGGAAAAACATTGCTTTAGGGAGAAAAATACCTGGAGAAACGAATTTCAAGGATTCTATGTATTCTGTCATCCTGTGGTGTATAAATAGGCGTCCAATGAGTTAAAAATTGTATTTTTGAACTTCTTCAATGTGGGAGATTATATTAAAACAATAAATTTGCACTTTCTTTCTCTAAACTTTTGCTCTAGGAAGCAAAAATACCTGGAGAAACGAAATATTTTCAAGTTTTCTATCTATTCTGTCATCCTGAGGGTATTTTTGACCAATTTTAAGATCGACATTATTGCAGTATATAAATTTTTGAAGTTTTTTTGTATTGCAAATTGGGCGAAGATAATAAAACAGGCATTTTTTGGCCGCATTGAACATGAAACGCCTCTTTGAACGCTTAGGTCCAAAAAAGGCAAGATAGAACTAGTGATTGTTTTTTTTTGAAAAGGTAACAAATATTGTTTTACATTGCTTCATATAAAGCTCATTTTAAAGCTCATAGAATAGGACTTGCAGCCATTTTTTTTACTTTTATGAATAAAAGCCTCAAGGGTACCTAAATTGGCATCAAACATAAAAGAAAAATCGAGTCGTTTATGACTTGGTAAATATTGGCTAAGTCTACCCATTTTTTTAAATAGTACAATAGCTCTATATAAAGTTTCGAAAAGATCTTGTTTACAAAATTGCGCGATGATAATATAACATGCGTTTTTTGACCGCTTTGACCATGAAACGACCCTTTGAACGCTTAGGCCCAAAAAAGACAAGATTCAATGTTTGTTTGTTTTACTCAGAACGTAACAAATATTAGCTCAATTTGCGTTCTTTATAGCTCCTTTTAATGCATTTTAGATAGGCTTTGCAGTCGTATGTTTTATTTTTTGTAAACGATTGCTTCAAGGGTACCTAAAGTGGCTTCAAAGATAAAAGAAAAATCGAAGCTATTATGACTTGGTAAATAGTGGCTGAGTCCGCCCACTTTTAAGACTGGTACAATGACCCTATATAAAGTTTTGAAAAGCTCTTGTGTAGACAATTGCGCAAGGAAAAAGAAACGGGCACTTTTTGACCGTTTAGGTGCGTTTATGTCTCCTAGAAGCACTGGTCAGCGAGTTGAAATTTCGATTTGTATATGATGTAAAATTTCTCAACGAATAATCACTCAAGTGAATTGATATATAGTCCACTTTGAAGACAAGAATCCCTTTGTTGCAGCCATTAGCTAATTGGGATCGTAAGAGGGCTGTAAGTATCACTTTTTTTCAAAACTGTCATTTTTCGTGCTGATTTCTAAAAATTTTTGTAAAAAGTAAAGATATTGGATGTTAATTGAATAACTAACCAAATGAAACACATATCGTTGCAAAGCTCCTACATTGTAGTTGACGTGGACATATTTGTTTGTGTCCAATTTTTGCGTAGAAGATCTCAAGTACAGGATTGATTAGAGAAAAGCAAATTGAAATATTTTTGATTTATAGATTTGCAGTAAATGCGAATACTTATATAAAAGCAGAACCATTGGTTCATGTTTTTTTTTCAATGCCATTTGCAGACAAATCTGCTAAGATTATAAAAATTGCGCTTTTGGACCATTTAGGTACGTTTAGATTACCTAGAGTATTTTTATATAAGCGGATTGGAATTGGAATAATTTTCCATACCCAAATTCAGAAAAATTTCGCTGATGCAATCAAAAGCTCTAAATATCACCAAAAACGTTTTTTACAGATTTTTTTTACTTTAGCCTCATCCCGGTAAAAATAAATACCTGATCGCTGCAAAAAAACGAGGCGTAGAACGAATTAAGTCAGTGTCAGTGATCATTCAAAAATGAAAAATTCTAGGACTTCCTTGCAGAAAAATTGTTTCAATTTGCCCCCTTCTAGAACTTGTAGGTCTGTTTTTTTAAGGAGACCATCACTGCATTACAGCTGCAATCAAAGGCAGCTTGTTTTAAAAGTTAAATAACTATTGCTTTGAAATGGCCTCAAGTTTCCTGATGAACAGTCTGATTTCGAAATTGACATCAACACAACTTCTTAAAAAAAAACTGTCACTGGCATTTTTTTTATGGCCGCATTTGTCTCCGGCATGTGCCTAAAATCTCGACTTTCAAATGAGTTGTCTTAGTGGCAAATTCTCATGGGTTCAGGAGAAATGCTGAAGTGGCCAGACTAAGGGAAACTTCCGCCTCCCAAATTAAGAACGCTTTTTTTTCAACCCTTTTTTCTCGAAATCAATAAGATCATTTGTTTCAAAACTTTGCATATGAGTTTGTTGTACTAAGGGGAAGGCACATGCAAAATTTCAGGTTTCTATGATGATTTTTGCCAAATCACTTATTTTTGGATCCTTGGGTTTTGCAGGTGAGGTCTACTAGTACAAACCTGAATCAAAAGCTGAAAAAACGGTCGTTTCTAAAAAGACTACGCACTATCTTGCAAATACCAAATATGCTTTAAAGTACTCCGACAGGACACATATCAAAAAATTTTTGCAAAAGAACGTGTATTTGCGGAGAAAATGCATTTTCTGGATTTCGCAGTTTTTGTGGTGTTTGGCCGCTTTTGGTACCCTACTCCGCTCGGTTCATAAATCCTCGAATATTCAATTTAAAACCATCAATCAATTTGCTACGGATTGTGCGTGAGCCGTACTTTATTCAGAATGCAATTTTTTTGGAAAAATTGTGAGAAAAAGTCTAAAAAAATACCAAAAATTTGCAAAAAAAAAATTTGAAAAATTTTCGATCAACTTAAAAATGGTCCTATGAACTGTTTTTTCGGGGCTTTTTTCGATTTTTGAGCTACAAATACGTTGACCTATCACGTTATGGCATGTGCTTTGGACCCGGAACGCGTTTTCATTGTTCGCGGGGGTATGCTAAATCCGTGGATTTGGTGGTCCAAATTCAGAAATGCCGTAGTAGTAGTAGTAGTAGTAGTAGTAGTAGTAGTAGTAGTAGTAGTAGTAGTAGTAGTAGTAGTAGTAGTAGTAGTAGTAGTAGTAGTAGTAGTAGTAGTAGCCTTTTCTGAATTTGGGCAATTTTTTCGACCATTTTCAGAATAGCCGTGAAAAACATTTTACCCAAATTAAGAAGACCATTTTACGAAAAACTTCCGCCTCCCAAATTCAGAAGAGGGTTGCCCAAATTCAGAAATGGATTTTTTGACCAATTTCGTAATTGGCCCGGTGCCCATTTTCCTACTCCACTCCTACTACTCCTTGGAATTTGGGTAAGTGTTATGGGGATGATGGCCGAATCAGAAATTGGGCTAAAAAGGGTTGTGAAACTACGACAAAAGAAAGACACTTCTCATATTCAAGACTTTCAAAAGTTTAATGATTAAAATGCAAAAATTTGGCGATTTGTAAAGTTACTCTTTTCACAAAAGTTTTCGAAAAACTTTTCGTTGAGATCCTTTTTTGAAGAACTGTTTGCACTATGTCACTGTTTTATCTCAAACATTTTGGGAAACTTTCCAGGAAAACAAATAGACTTGCGAAAATATTTGCTAACCGCCAGTTTCCTCCAAATGTCAAATTTTTGCTTCGAAACTCAGTTTCCCTTGTTAAATTGCCTATTTTTAGAACAAATTATTTGCAAAAAACATAAAAAAAATCCCCAGTGGGCCATTTGGCCCACTGGGGTTTTTTTTTGACCCCTCATCCCAAACCTCTTTTGCGTGCGTCATTTTGCGCTAATAAAAAATTCCAGGCGTATTACGGAAAGACAGCCGTATTTCGTTTTGACGTGGAGAGCCGTGAAAAAAAATATTGTTCCTATTCAAAAAAAAACGTTTTTTGCGTTGTTTTAGAAGTTTTGGCTGCAATTGGATAAGTCTGGTATTTGTGAGTTTCAAGTGTTTCGTTACCTTAGCGTTTCGTGTATTTGGCGATTTATAAATTTACTCTTTTCACAAAAGTTTTTGAAAAAAATAGCAATGAGATCCTTTTTTGAAGAACTGTTTGCACTAAATCACTGTTTTATCTCAAACATTTTGGCTTTCCAGGAAAACAAATGGCCTTGAGAGAAGATCTGCTAACCGCCGGTTTTCTCCAAATGTCAAATTTTTATACCGAAACTCAGTTTCACTTGATAAATTGCCTATTTTTAGAAAAAAATTATTTGCAAAAAACATAAAAAAAAACCCCAGTGGGCCATTTGGCTCACTGGGGATTTTTTTTGACCCCCATTCCAAAGCTTTTTTGCGTGCGTCATTTTGCGCTAATAAAAAATTCCAGGCGTATTACGGAAAGACAGCCGTATTTCGTTTTGACGTGGAGAGCCGTGAAAAAAACATTGTTCCTACTCAAATAAAACAACGTTTTTTGCGTTGTTTTGGATGCCGGCTGCAATTGGATTTGTCTGGTATTTGTGAGTATGAGGTGTTTCGTTAAATTAGCGTTTCATGCATTTGGCGATTTGTAAAGTTACTCTTTTCACAAAAGTTTTCGAAAAATTTTTCGATGAGATCCTTTTTTGAAGAACTGTTTGCACTATATCACTGTTTTATCTCAACAATTTTGGCTTTCCAGGAAAACGAATGGCCTTGAGAGAAGATCGGCTAACCGCCAGTTTCCTCCAAATGTCAATTTTTTGCACCGAAACTCAGTTTCACTTGATAAATTGCCTACTTTTAGAAAAAAATGATTTGCAAAAAACATTAAAAAAATCCCAAACCTCTTTTGCGTGCGTCATTTTGCGCTAATAAAAAATTCCAGGCGTATTACGGAAAGACAGCCGTATTTCGTTTTGACGTGGAGAGCCGTGAAAAAAAATATTGTTCCTAATAAAAAAACAACTAAAAAAACAACGTTTTTTGCGCTTTTTTGGAAGTTCTGGCCGCAATTGGATTAGTCTTTTATTTGTGAGTTTCAAGTGTTTTGTTACATTACCGTTTCATGCATTTGGCGATTTGTAAAGTTACTCTTTTCACAAAAGTTTTCGAAAAATTTTTCGATGAGATCCTTTTTTGAAGAACTGTTTGCACTATATCACTGTTTTATCTCAAACATTTTGGCTTTCCAGGAAAACGAATGGCCTTGAGAGAAGATCGGCTAACCGCCAGTTTCCTCCAAATGTCAAATTTTTGCATCGAAGCTCAGTTTCACTTGATAAATTGCCTACTTTTAGAAAAAAATGATTTGCAAAAAACATTAAAAAAATCCCCAGTGGGCCATTTGGCCCACTGGGGATTTTTTTTTGACCCCTCATCCCAAACCTCTTTTGCGTGCGTCATTTTGCGCTAATAAAAAATTCCAGGCGTATTACGGAAAGACAGCCGTATTTCGTTTTGACGTGGAGAGCCGTGAAAAAAAATATTGTTCCTATTAAAAAAACAACTAAAAAACAAGGTTTTTTGCGTTTTTTTGGAAGTTCCGGCTGCAATTGGATTAGTCTGTTATTTGTGAGTTTCAAGTGTTTTGTTACATTAGCGTTTCATGCATTTGGCGATTTGTAAAAACACTCTTTTCACAAAAGTTTTCGAAAAATTTTTCAATGAGATCCTTTTTTGAAGAACTGTTTGCACAATATCACTGTTTTATCTCAAAATTTTGGCTTTCCAGGAAAAAAAATGGCCTTGAGAGAAGATGTCCTAACCGGCTAACCGGCAGTTTCCTCCAAATGTCAATTTTTTGCGCCGAAACTCAGTTTCGCTTGATAAATTGCCTACTTTTAGAAAAAAAATTATTTGCAAAAAACATAAAAAAAAATCCCCAGTGGGCCATTTGGCCCACTGGGGATTTTTTTTTGACCCCTCATCCCAAACCTCTTTTGCGTGCGTCATTTTGCGCTAATAAAAAATTCCAGGCGTATTACGGAAAGACAGCCGTATTTCGTTCTGACCTGGAGAGCCGTGAAAAAAAATATAGTACCTATTAAAAAAAAAACAATGTTTTTTGCGTTGTTTTGGAAGTTCTGGCTGCAATTGGACTAGTCTGTTATTTGTGAGTTTCAAGTGTTTTGTTACATTAGCGTTTCATGCATTTGGCGATTTGTAAAGTTACTCTTTTCACAAAAGTTTTCAAAAAATTTTTCAATGAGATCCTTTTTTGAAGAACTGTTTGCACGATATCACTGTTTTATCTCAAACATTTTGGCTTTCCAGGAAAAGAAATGGCCTTGAGAGAAGATGTGCCAACCGCCAGTTTCCTTCAAATGTCAAATTTTTGCACCGAAACTCAGTTTCACTTGATAAATTGCCTACTTTTAGAAAAAAAATTATTTGCAAAAAACATAAAAAAAATCCCCAGTGGGCCATTTGGCCCACTGGGGATTTTTTTTGACCCCTCATCCCAAACCTCTTTTGCGTGCGTCATTTTGCGCTAATGAAAAATTCCAGGCGTATTACGGAAAGACAGCCGTATTTCGTTTTGACGTGGAGAGCCGTGAAAAAAAATATTGTTCCTATTAAAAAAACAACTAAAAAACAACCTTTTTTGCGTTTTTTTGGAAGTTCCGGCTGCAATTGGATTAGTCTGTTATTTGTGAGTTTCAAGTGTTTTGTTACATTAGCGTTTCATGCATTTGGCGATTTGTAAAAACACTCTTTTCACAAAAGTTTTCGAAAAATTTTTCAATGAGATCCTTTTTTGAAGAACTGTTTGCACGATATCACTGTTTTATCTCAAACATTTTGGCTTTCCAGGAAAACAAATTGCCTTGCAAAAATATTTGCTAACCACCAATTTCCTTCAAGTGTCAAGTTTTTGCACCGAAACTCAGTTTCAATTGATAAATTGCCTATTTTTAGAAAAAAATTATTTGCAAAAAGCATAAAAAAAATCCCCAGTGGGCCATTTGGCCCACTGGGGATTTTTTTTTTGACCCCTCATCACAAACCTCTTTTGCGTGCGTCATTTTGCGCTAATAAAAAATTCCAGGCTTTTTGCGGAAAAACATTGCTTTAGGGAGAAAAATACCTGGAGAAACGAATTTCAAGGATTCTATGTATTCTGTCATCCTTTGGTGTATAAATAGGCGTCCAATGAGTTAAAAATTGTATTTTTGAACTTTTTCAATGTGGGAGATTATATTAAAACAATAAATTTGCACTTTCTTCCTCTAAACTTTTGCTCTAGGAAGCAAAAATACCTGGAGAAACGAAATATTTTCAAGTTTTCTATCTATTCTGTCATCCTGAGGGTATTTCTGACCAATTTTAAGATCGACATTATTGCAGTATATAAATTTTTGAAGTTTTTTTGTATTGAAAATTGGGCGAAGATAATAAAACAGGCATTTTTTGGCCGCTTTGAACATGAAACGCCTCTTTGAACGCTTAGGTCCAAAAAAGGCAAGATAGAACTAGTGATTGTTTTTTTTGAAAAGGTAACAAATATTGTTTTACATTGCTTCATATATAGCTCATTTTAAAGCTCATAAAATAGGAGTTGGAGCCATTTTTTTACTTTTATGAATAAAAGCCTCAAGGGTACCTAAATTGGCATCAAACATAAAAGAAAAATCAAGTCGTTTATGACTTGGTAAATATTGGCTAAGTCTACCCCTTTTTTTTAATAGTACAATAGCTCTATATAAAGTTTCGAAAAGATCTTGTTTACAAAATTGCGCGATGATAATATAACATGCGTTTTTTGACCGCTTTGACCATGAAACGACCCTTTGAACGCTTAGGCCCAAAATAGACAAGATTCGATGTTTGTTTGTTTTACTCAGAACGTAACAAATATTAGCTCAATTTGCGTTCTTTATAGCTCATTTTAATGCATATTAGATAGGCTTTGCAGTCGTATGTTTTAATTTTTGTAAACGAATGCTTCAAGGGTACCTAAAGTGGCTT
Source organism: Convolutriloba macropyga (assembly GCF_964194025.1). Classification (NCBI taxonomy): domain Eukaryota; kingdom Metazoa; phylum Xenacoelomorpha; order Acoela; family Convolutidae; genus Convolutriloba; species Convolutriloba macropyga. Next base: position 4,516 of record NW_027450285.1, on the reverse strand, counting down.
CAAAGATAAAAGAAAAATCGAAGCTATTATGACTTGGTAATTAGTGGCTGAGTCCGCCCACTTTTAAGACTGGTACAATGACCCTATATATAGTTTTGAAAAACTCTTGTGTAGACAATTGCGTAAGGAAAAAGAAACGGGCACTTTTTGACCGTTTAGGTGCGTTTATGTCTCCTAGAAGCACTGGTCAGCGAGTTGAAATTTCGATTTGTATATGATGTAAAATTTCTCAACGAATAATCACTCAAGTGAATTGATATATAGTCCACGTTGAAGACAAGAATCCCTTTGTTGCAGCCATTAGCTAATTGGGATCGTAAGAGGGCTGTAAGTATCACTTTTTTTCAAAACTGTCATTTTTCGTGCTGATTTCTAAAAATTTTAGTAAAAAGTAAAGATATTGGATGTTAATTGAATAACTAACCAAATGAAACACATATCGTTGCAAAGCTCCTACATTGTAGTTGACGTGGACATATTTGTTTGTGTCCAATTTTTGCGTAGAAGATCTCAAGTACAGGATTGATTAGAGAAAAGCGAATTGAAATATTTTTGATTTATAGATTTGCAGTAAATGCGAATACTTATATAAAAGCAGAACCATTGGTTCATGTTTTTTTTCAATGCCATTTGCAGACAAATCTGCTAAGATTATAAAAATTGCGCTTTTGGACCATTTAGGAACGTTTAGAGTTCCTAGAGTATTTTTATATAAGCGGATTGGAATTGGAATAATTTTCCATACCCAAATTCAGAAAAATTTCGCTGATGCAATCAAAAGCTCTAAATATCACCAAAAACGTTTTTTACAGATTTTTTTTACTTTAGCCTCATCCCGGTAAAAATAAATACCTGATCGCTGCAAAAAAACGAGGCGTAGAACGAATTAAGTCAGTGTCAGTGATCATTCAAAAATGAAAAATTCTAGGACTTCCTTGCAGAAAAATTGTTTCAATTTGCCCCCTTCTAGAACTTGTAGGTCTGTTTTTTTTAAGGAGACCATCACTGCATTGCAGCAGCAATCAAAGGCAGCTTTTTTAAAAGTTAAATAACTATTGTTTTGAAATGGCCTCAAGTTTTCTGATGAACGGTCTGATTTCGAAATTGACATCAACACAACTTCTTAAAAAAAAACTGTCACTGGCATTTTTTTTATGGCCGCATTTGTCTCCGGCATGTGCCTAAAATCTCGACTTTCAAATGAGTTGTTTTAGTGGCAATTTCTCATGGGTTCAGGAGAAATGCTGAAGTGGCCAGACTAAGGGAAACTTCCGCCTCCCAAATTAAGAACGCTTTTTTTTCAACCCTTTATTCTCAAAATCAATAAGATCATTTGTTTCAAAACTTTGCATATGAGTTTGTTGTACTAAAGGGAAGGCACATGCAAAATTTCAGGTTTCTATGATGATTTTTGCCAAATCACTTATTTTTGGATCCTTGGATTTTGCAGATGAGGTCTACTAGTACAAACCTGAATCAAAAGCTGAAAAAACGGTCGTTTCTAAAAAGACTACGCACTATCTTGCAAATACCAAATATGCTTTAAAGTACTCCGACAGGACACATATCAAAAAATTTTTGCAAAAGAACGTGTATTTGCGGAGAAAATGCATTTTCTGGATTTCGCAGTTTTTGTGGTGTTTGGCCGCTTTTGGTACCCTACTCCGCTCGGTTCATAAATCCTCGAAAATTCAATTTAAAACCATCAATCAATTTGCTACGGATTGTGCGTGAGCCGTACTTTATTCAGAATGCAATTTTTTTGGAAAAATTGTGAGAAAAAGTCTAAAAAAATACCAAAATTTGCAAAAAAAAAAATTTGAAAAATTTTCGATCAACTTAAAAATGGTCCTATGAACTGTTTTTTCGGGGCTTTTTTCGATTTTTGAGCTACAAATACGTTGACCTATCACGTTATGGCATGTGTTTTGGACCCGGAACGCGTTTTCATTGTTCGCGGGGGTATGCTAAATCCGTGGATTTGGTGGTCCAAATTCAGAAATGCCGTAGTAGTAGTAGTAGTAGTAGTAGTAGTAGTAGTAGTAGTAGTAGTAGTAGTAGTAGTAGTAGTAGTAGTAGTAGTAGTAGTAGTAGTAGTAGTAGTAGTAGTAGTAGTAGTAGTAGTAGTAGTAGTAGTAGTAGTAGTAGTAGTAGTAGTAGTAGTAGTAGTAGTAGTAGTAGTAGTAGTAGTAGTAGTAGTAGTAGTAGTAGTAGTAGTAGTAGTAGTAGTAGTAGTAGTAGTAGTAGTAGTAGTAGTAGTAGTAGTAGTAGTAGTAGTAGTAGTAGTAGTAGTAGTAGTAGTAGTAGTTGTAGCAGCAGCATTAGTATCGAGTCATGGAGTTAACGAAATCGAACCAAACTCGGCTGGAGTATCCCCTGTGTAGGTAGAGTGTAGTAAAAAAAGGAATTTGCTATAGCTTGCCTAGGAAAAAAGTTAGGTTTCATACGGAATTTTGCGAACTTCGCGAATAATGAATTTCAGTCATTTATTTTATAGTCATAGTCATTTATATTCCTTTAGTATAATTAGATTCATTTAGTATAATAGTAGATTCATTTAGTATAATAGCAGATTTATTATGCTTTGTTGTGTTTGTAGATATAGTTTGATTACCTAACGCTATTCTCAAAATCTATTGTTGTTTGTTTGTAACTCCGCCGTAGTCGGTCCCCAACCCGGATGAGAAAAGAGGAGGGAAACACACCCAGAACATAATTGAAAATCTCAAAAGTTGGTTTTTTCAATCAAATTGAGACAATTTTCCGACATAACTTTAACTATATGTTATAACTTGTTTTATTTTGTTTTGTTTGTTTGGTTTTACTTGGAGAGATCTTAGAGCGCGGATTTTATCGTTTGCTCGGACTCAATTCTCCTATAGTTGTCTGTTTGTAACTCCGCCCCAGCCGGTCCCCAGCCCGGATGAGAAAGGAGGACTGGAAAATCTTAAAAGTTGGTACTTTCAATCAACTTGAGATAATTTTTCGACAGTACTGGTATAAATAGGTTTTTAAGAGGTTACTTTAGCTCCAGACCGAACAGACCAAACAATGGGTATGGGCCAGACAGAACAGACCGACATAAGGGTATTGGCCAGACAGAACAGACCGAAAAATGGGTATTGGCCAGACCGAACAGACCAAAATATGGGCATTGGTCAGATCGAACAGACTGAAATAAGGGTATTGGCCAGACCGAACAGATCGATATAAGGGTAGTGGCCAGACCAAACAGACCGAAATAAGGGTATTGGCCAGACCGAACAGACCGAAATATGGATATTGGCCAGACCGAACAGACCGAAATTGCCATTGGCCAGACGGAAGGCGCAACCCAAATTTTTTCCAGACCATTGGAGACGGTCGCACCGGACCCCCCTGTCCGCGACCCAAGTTGGTCTGGCCAATACCTGTCTTGGGCTGCAGACTTCATTCTGGGATGGTTTCATTCACAATAAGAAGAAATATTTTCAGGGATTATCGCAAACAAAAATGATAAAAGTAATATTATATGCTAGATAAGTGTTTTTGATTAAAATTGTTTTCAATATGGGCACTTTTGGTGCTCATGAAAAGAACAAAAGAAAAGTAATTAATGATACCTACCAGTCTACCTGTTAACTTTTGTTATGAGGTGAAAGCATTGATAATCCGATCGTGTTGAGCGAACTAGGGAATTTAATTGTTGCATGGGGTGTATATAAATTAGACTAAAATTCTAGTAGTTATATGATGCGAATTAAGTGATTTTTGATCAATAATCGATCAGATGGCTCGACATAATTGTCACATCAAAGCTAATAGCAGAAACTAAAAAACAGAAAATATGCGCAGAAATAATCCGAAATAAGTGTAACCAAATGAAAGAAATATGAAAAACAAAGGATCAGCCTTTCAGCAAAACAATTTTACCCAAGTTTTTTATTTTGTTTTTCTATTTGTACTACTACTACCCAAAAGTTTTTCTATTTGTACTACCCAAAAGTTTTTCTATTTGTACTACCCATTTGTACTACCCAAAAGTTTTTCTATTTGTACTACCCAAAAGTTTTTCTATTTGTACTACCCAAAAGTTTGTATATCTGGAACTGTTCTGTTAGCACTAAACATACATTGAGCATATTACTAAATCGAAGATTTTTATTAGAAATTTAATTTTGATTACATCATTGACAAATTTGGTTGAAAAGTGGGAACCCTTTTCTCATATTTGTTTCCTTTTTCTTTCACTGTTCAGCTTTGAAAATGTTGAAACTTTTTGCAATTTGAGCTGAAAAATGCGTACAAAATTATGTTTAGCATGAACTGAGAAAAAAGTCAAATTAATAAATTTTTGTAACCAATAAATTTAGAAGATTTGTTTCCTTATGTTTATTTTTTTCTCAGTTTGTTGTTGTATCTATTGTTGTTGTCTTTTCAATTTTTAAATGACTGTAGTTTCCGGACGTAATGAGCAGTTGGTGGTCTCATCAGTTGGAACAATGAAGAGAAATCAGACCCAGCGCGTCATCACTTT
>NW_027450284.1:0-21860 GCF_964194025.1 Convolutriloba macropyga | reverse complement strand
CATTGTTTAATTGATTTATTTTTGTCCGCTTCTATTAATTTCTGAACATGTTTTGTTCGTTTTTGCTCAAATTTTAAGTAAATGTTTAGTTTTACCTGGAACGCCGTATGCCAATAGCAAAATTCAGATGCAGCTTTTGATGTTAAATTCTATTTTACTTTACAGAATTTACAGCATCTCAAATAGTTTCGTTTAAACTTAAATTTAAGTATAGGATGAGGTACTTGTTCCCGGTTGACTTCACTAATTATTAAAGCACCTACCCGCGTGCAGTATAAAAAAACCTGTTTTTTATATTGCACAAAAAATTTCCAAAAATTTTTTATTCTCGTAGTCTTGGCCGAATTAACCACACGTATTCAACGCCATTTTTGAAACGATTGACGAATAGGAAAGACATTCAAAGTTGAAGTCATTTAATGATTAGAAGCCTCAAAGAATCTAATCAGGTACCCGTCAATCCAGGTACCTGTCCCGGTTTATCAAACCTATTAACTTAAAAACCTGATCATTCACCTCCAATTAAAAATAAACACTAAGAAAATCAGATTTTTGGGTTAAATATTAACCATCAGAATAAGGTTTGGGATTAAAGACCATGTAAAATAGAAGGTTATCGTTTTGAAATGAATAGAAAAGAGCCTTTGACAGAGAAGTTGTCCACTAAGTTGAAGTAGGGGCTATAGCGGGAATGGCCCCCAAAAAGGGAGTACGTCTGCAGGACTACAATGGTGTATATTTAGAATACTGCTATTGACTAATTGAATCACTGATTCATTGAAACTGCTAAAAAAAATTTGCCAAAAACAGCAAAAATGATGACGAAAACAGTGAAACATGATGCCCTGATGAATTCGTGTTGATGAAACAACCTTTGTCGATGACAAAAATGTCAAAAAAAGATGGAAACCATAAAAATTTGATATAGTGGCAAAACTATTTCGTGGGTTTCGATTGTCCTTTTCCACAATTCCTTTGTCGCCATTGTTGCTGTATAGTAGCAAGAAACGAGTGGCTCAAAAGATAGTTAACCAGCTCCTGTTTGGATCGAGTTCTGTAATTGATGCAATCACAACGAGCGTTGAATAAAAAAAATGTTGGTTGCTATCGCCCTCTAGAAGTTATTCAACAATTCGTCTGCTTAAATTAGCTTGTCTTATTTTTTTTTATAAAAACTTCTATAGATGATGATAACAGCTGTAACGGAGGCTCTCCTATCAAAAGAAAGAAAAACTTCACAACCCCAGATCGTTTTAGTGGTTTCAAATTGGTCCACATGTTACGTTTTTTCAGTTAACTTTTGTGAATTGTATTATCCGCATCAGATTTGAAACCACTGAAACGATTTGGGCGGTGTAAAATTCCTATGACAAAAAAATTTTCTATGACATCAGATTTACACTAAGATTGAGACGTTAAAGAAAAACGTTTACATTTTGTTGGCATAATTATCTAAAATCAAGCGGAGATGCAATTTTGACTTGTGAAACCACGTAACTAGCAGCAGAAAAGAAGCCAACAAAAACTAGTAAAAATCAGTTTAAACTCGATAGATTAGTCCTATTAAAACTGGCACACACTGCGTATTGTATACAATTCCTTGCGTGGGTAATTACTTGGTATCGTGTCTTGCTTGTGTAAATTGTTTTAGTGGTTGTACTGCTAACTTTGTCTTGCAAAAAAAAAGAAAATATTTTTGATATTGTCGACGTTTTTTCTGAAGAACAATGTTTCTAAATGAAAAAAAACCTTTTAGCAATTAGTTTCTTTTACTGGATTCAGCGAAGCCTATCATAGGTTCAATATTGGCGTTGCTTGAAAAACAAAATTAACCATTGAATTTAATCAAAAATTTGGACATGGAGTAATATTCTGACGTGTTGTTCTTGAAATATACTGAGATGGAATTCCAGAATTTGGTCTATAGTTAGCCAAAAACTCAGTGACCAGTTTAATTTTGAGACAGTTTCTTAATTTCGGATTAAACGAAAACTAATTAACGAAAACTTACAAAAAAACTGATTGTTTTATTTCGATTTGCTTTTAAATACCAAAACAAAACAGTTGAATGGCAAAGATAACCAATTAGTTATTGAGGCTAAATGAGAATCAAGTTTTGTAAAGTTATTCTACAGTATAGCGCATAACAGAGTTCTTCAAATATAACTAAAAAAATGTAGCAGTCGGAGAGATTTGAAACCGCAGAAACGAGCTTGGTCACGCGAACTTTCCCTTGTCTTTGATAAAAGAGTAGCCATTGCAACGGCCGTTGTGTATGTTTTATAAATTAAAAATGTGAGCGTTGTCCCTAAGCGTAAAGAAGTCTGTCTAACATTTTTTTGTATAAAAAATTGAATACGCAAACTGTTTTTGCTTATGGTAGTGCAAGGATACGTAGCGCAAAAGTCGCTCCGAGCAGTAGTTTCGAAAAAATGAGATTGGTTTTTGAGATATATTCGGTTTCCACTACCCCGTGTTTTTACGCCTCCCAATTTAAATTGATTGGTTTTAATGTAGCACTTTGTTATTTCAAATAAGCAAGTGCACTTGTGGGCGAAAAAATTTTGTTCCCACTGTTGGAGTATGGAATTTCGCAGCCGGTATGAAATACTTTTTAAACAAGTAAAAAATTTTTTCTCAAAAATGAGAGAATAGCAAAATGAATTTCACAAAAAACATCAGAGATTTAGAGTAGAAATGTGGTTAAAAGATAAAGTTGATGATTTGTATCTGGGGAAGAAAAAAGACTAAAAAAAAGCGCGATTTATACCCACTAGCAGTGAAAAAATCAAGGTACATTTTACTCTCAGCACCAAAGATTTAAAGTAGGGGTCGTAAAAGTAACACAAAAAGTGGCACGTGCATTCGCACGTGTCTCAGAATACGTTCACATTTCCGGTGGTATCATAATCATTCAACACATGCTGTGAAGATTTCAGATCAAATTATCTAGTTCAAATTATAGCTATCTAGATTCATCAGTTTGAACCAAGTTTTGAATCAAAGGACCGTTTTGTGAATAATAATTTAAACCAATATAGTAACTTGAATCAAATTGCACCCATCTGGTTAAACTGCTGAAAAAACTACCCTAACTTTCTAACTCAGTCTAAGACTTAATTTTTAATCTAATTTTTAATAGGCTCCTCAGACTTGAGTTGATTGCGTAGAATCTGTTTCCATCATATGTTTTGAATGCTTCGACCTTCAGTCCGGGTAAGGATTTTTGCTAAGATTTGTGCTGTCCTTTGATCAGTAAGAACGTAGTAAAATGATTTAGTCTCATATCCGTACTGTCTTCAATGAGGTGTAAATTTTTCTGAATGTGCATGCTCTTTGATGCACAGCCAGGTTTTCGAAATTTCTGATATCACTCTGACTGTCTCTTTTTTGCTGTTAAACTCATTGTTTTTCTTTTCAAAAACATTGTTGATTGGCACGTGCATTCGTGTAAATAGAAAAAATAGTAACTGGTAATTTGATGTCTGGTCGTGTCTCTGCGATCATGAAAGGAAATATTATAGCCGAAGTTCTGTAGATCTTTTGATCCTCTTCATCGTCTTCGTTCTGTGTTCTCTGAAATTCCAATTCAAGTCAGCTTGCGTCCAGCAGGCTTTGCATTGATACATTTTAACCCACTGAAGCAATGTTTTTAAGCCGCGCTCTTTGTTGACTCTGACTTTGCTCTCTTCTCTTTCGATGATCAGGCTCAAAAATCAGTGTTGTTTTCTACTGTTTTCCATGTGGAATGTTAACGTGAGTGCCTTTTTGACTTCGGAGATACCTGTCAAGCTTCTTGATGTCACAGTAATGTTGTCACAGTATACTAAGACGATGATGTAACCAACTCTCTCTGCTCACGCAACGATTGTTCCTGCCTCTGGTGAAAACTTGTTTCAGTAGGACGTTTGCCAAGTTTTTAAACCAATTGTTAAATATTAACCATCAGAATAAGGTTTGGGATTAAAGACCATGTAAAATAGAAGGTTATCGTTTTGAAATGAATAGAAAAGAGCCTTTGACAGAGAAGTTGTCCACTAAGTTGAAGTAGGGGCTATAGCGGGAATGGCCCCCAAAAAGGGAGTACGTCTGCAGGACTACAATGGTGTATATTTAGAATACTGCTATTGACTAATTGAATCACTGATTCATTGAAACTGCTAAAAAAAATTTGCCAAAAACAGCAAAAATGATGACGAAAACAGTGAAACATGATGCCCTGATGAATTCGTGTTGATGAAACAACCTTTGTCGATGACAAAAATGTCAAAAAAAGATGGAAACCATAAAAATTTGATATAGTGGCAAAACTATTTCGTGGGTTTCGATTGTCCTTTTCCACAATTCCTTTGTCGCCATTGTTGCTGTATAGTAGCAAGAAACGAGTGGCTCAAAAGATAGTTAACCAGCTCCTGTTTGGATCGAGTTCTGTAATTGATGCAATCACAACGAGCGTTGAATAAAAAAAATGTTGGTTGCTATCGCCCTCTAGAAGTTATTCAACAATTCGTCTGCTTAAATTAGCTTGTCTTATTTTTTTTTTATAAAAACTTCTATAGATGATGATAACAGCTGTAACGGAGGCTCTCCTATCAAAAGAAAGAAAAACTTCACAACCCCAGATCGTTTTAGTGGTTTCAAATTGGTCCACATGTTACGTTTTTTCAGTTAACTTTTGTGAATTGTATTATCCGCATCAGATTTGAAACCACTGAAACGATTTGGGCGGTGTAAAATTCCTATGACAAAAAAATTTTCTATGACATCAGATTTACACTAAGATTGAGACGTTAAAGAAAAACGTTTACATTTTGTTGGCATAATTATCTAAAATCAAGCGGAGATGCAATTTTGACTTGTGAAACCACGTAACTAGCAGCCGAAAAGAAGCCAACAAAAACTAGTAAAAATCAGTTTAAACTCGATAGATTAGTCCTATTAAAACTGGCACACACTGCGTATTGTATACAATTCCTTGCGTGGGTAATTACTTGGTATCGTGTCTTGCTTGTGTAAATTGTTTTAGTGGTTGTACTGCTAACTTTGTCTTGCAAAAAAAAAGAAAATATTTTTGATATTGTCGACGTTTTTTCTGAAGAACAATGTTTCTAAATGAAAAAAAACCTTTTAGCAATTAGTTTCTTTTACTGGATTCAGCGAAGCCTATCATAGGTTCAATATTGGCGTTGCTTGAAAAACAAAATTAACCATTGAATTTAATCAAAAATTTGGACATGGAGTAATATTCTGACGTGTTGTTCTTGAAATATACTGAGATGGAATTCCAGAATTTGGTCTATAGTTAGCCAAAAACTCAGTGACCAGTTTAATTTTGAGACAGTTTCTTAATTTCGGATTAAACGAAAACTAATTAACGAAAACTTACAAAAAAACTGATTGTTTTATTTCGATTTGCTTTTAAATACCAAAACAAAACAGTTGAATGGCAAAGATAACCAATTAGTTATTGAGGCTAAATGAGAATCAAGTTTTGTAAAGTTATTCTACAGTATAGCGCATAACAGAGTTCTTCAAATATAACTAAAAAAATGTAGCAGTCGGAGAGATTTGAAACCGCAGAAACGAGCTTGGTCACGCGAACTTTCCCTTGTCTTTGATAAAAGAGTAGCCATTGCAACGGCCGTTGTGTATGTTTTATAAATTAAAAATGTGAGCGTTGTCCCTAAGCGTAAAGAAGTCTGTCTAACATTTTTTTGTATAAAAAATTGAATACGCAAACTGTTTTTGCTTATGGTAGTGCAAGGATACGTAGCGCAAAAGTCGCTCCGAGCAGTAGTTTCGAAAAAATGAGATTGGTTTTTGAGATATATTCGGTTTCCACTACCCCGTGTTTTTACGCCTCCCAATTTAAATTGATTGTTTTTAATGTAGCACTTTGTTATTTCAAATAAGCAAGTGCACTTGTGGGCGAAAAAATTTTGTTCCCACTGTTGGAGTATGGAATTTCGCAGCCGGTATGAAATACTTTTTAAACAAGTAAAAAATTTTTTCTCAAAAATGAGAGAATAGCAAAATGAATTTCACAAAAAACATCAGAGATTTAGAGTAGAAATGTGGTTAAAAGATAAAGTTGATGATTTGTATCTGGGGAAGAAAAAAGACTAAAAAAGCGCGATTTATACCCACTAGCAGTGAAAAAATCAAGGTACATTTTACTCTCAGCACCAAAGATTTAAAGTAGGGGTCGTAAAAGTAACACAAAAAGTGGCACGTGCATTCGCACGTGTCTCAGAATACGTTCACATTTCCGGTGGTATCATAATCATTCAACACATGCTGTGAAGATTTCAGATCAAATTATCTAGTTCAAATTATAGCTATCTAGATTCATCAGTTTGAACCAAGTTTTGAATCAAAGGACCGTTTTGTGAATAATAATTTAAACCAATATAGTAACTTGAATCAAATTGCACCCATCTGGTTAAACTGCTGAAAAAACTACCCTAACTTTCTAACTCAGTCTAAGACTTAATTTTTAATCTAATTTTTAATAGGCTCCTCAGACTTGAGTTGATTGCGTAGAATCTGTTTCCATCATATGTTTTGAATGCTTCGACCTTCAGTCCGGGTAAGGATTTTTGCTAAGATTTGTGCTGTCCTTTGATCAGTAAGAACGTAGTAAAATGATTTAGTCTCATATCCGTACTGTGTTCAATGAGGTGCAAATTTTTCTGAATGTGCATGCTCTTTGATGCACAGCCAGGTTTTCGAAACTTCTGATATCACTCTGACTGTCTCTTTTTTGCTGTTAAACTCATTGTTTTTCTTTTCAAAAACATTGTTGATTGGCACGTGCATTCGTGTAAATAGAAAAAATAGTAACTGGTAATTTGATGTCTGGTCGTGTCTCTGCGATCATGAAAGGAAATATTATAGCCGAAGTTCTGTAGATCTTTTGATCCTCTTCATCGTCTTCGTTCTGTGTTCTCTGAAATTCCAATTCAAGTCAGCTTGCGTCCAGCAGGCTTTGCATTGATACATTTTAACCCACTGAAGCAATGTTTTTAAGCCGCGCTCTTTGTTGACTCTGACTTTGCTCTCTTCTCTTTCGATGATCAGGCTCAAAAATCAGTGTTGTTTTCTACTGTTTTCCATGTGGAATGTTAACGTGAGTGCCTTTTTGACATCGGATATACCTGTCAAGCTTCTTGATGTCACAGTAATGTTGTCACAGTATACTAAGACGATGATGTAACCAACTCTCTCTGCTCACGCAACGATTGTTCCTGCCTCTGGTGAAAACTTGTTTCAGTAGGACGTTTGCCAAGTTTTTAAACCAATTGTTAGCAGCCCCTTTCAAATCATAAATTGTTTTGATCATTCCTTATACTAAATTCTCGCAATCTGATTTTAGTTTCACAAACATATGTGGCTGTACCTGATACACCTTGGTGAGTGCAGAATAATGTCGCGACGTCAAAATTGTGTATATCATTGCTCTTTTTCGCTGTTAGTCGAAGTAAAACCCTGATTTTCTCCGGCTCACAAGTAGGCGCAAAAAAATCTGGTTCTCGCAAAAGAGTTTAGTGTTTCCACTTGTCTGAAAACTTTTGCAACATAGAGGGCTTTGTAATTGTCAACAGGACCCTTGAGTATCATTTTCACTTTGTACGCTGATTTGCCCGAAAAGATATTCCTAACTGATGGTGGTCTCACTCGAAACCAAGTCCCGTTTTCTTGGATTTATGTGACTTCTTCCTTTATTTCCGGTGCCACTAGTCCCAATCATTATCTTGATAGGCTTTCTAGTCTGTTTTTGCTGTATTTTGTCAACCTCTTTCACAACAAGACGGTTTCTTTGTTGTCCAAAAAATTGCGGAGGGCTCCTTGCTCGTGTCTTTTTTCTATGCTGTGCTCTCCGCCGCCTCCAGTGCATCCTCATTGACTGCAACTGTTTCAAGCTGTAAATAATTTTCTCTATCACTTTTCACAGTGATTCTCTTGGTGCAATTTCTCTTTTAATGCAGTATTATTGCGCTGTCCGTATTTGTTGCCATCGTCTGGATGACTATCATGTGGTTGTCACAACCCAATTGCACAGATTTCTCGTCTAGTAGGTCAACCCTACCTGTGTTAACAGCAAAAAAGCCAATTTCGGCTTCCGTTACGGCCCCATCTTGAACCTGCCGTCACTCGAGCCTCAACTGAGTGAGCCACAAGCTTTGTTTTCATTTCATTAAGGTCCAATTTGCTGGCATTGCTGTCCCTCGACCTCATGGAAACTAAGCTACCAAAAACTTATAAATTTTTCATTGAAGGCTCACATTTTATAAACTGCATCTTTTCTGCTGGGTATCTGTTTTCTCCTTGTCTCAATCAACATTTTGTCCCTCATTTCGAAAAGAATTGCTGCTCGCTGCAGAATCTTGCGAAGTCTCTGAGTCAATGAAAAAACATCTTTACATCTCCAGCAATTTCTTTCTCCACATTTCAGCTAACGCGTTCTCTTGTGGCGTCTGTGTTATGGTCTTCTCCTGTCGAATGCCTCCATCTAAAAATATATTTTGAGCTGCCCCGAAAATAATTATTTTCCATTGTCTTAGAGGAGCTTCTTAGATGTTCCCATACTGAGAACAATACGTTTTGGGCTTGCTGATGCTTCACTAATTGCGTAAAGCAGGTCTTCAAAAACAGACTTCTCTTACTGCTCTGCAAACAATGTGCAGAAATGGAATCCTGACTGTTATTTTATTTTGAATGGCCCCATCACGCCTGCGAACACGCTCTCCATTTTCTCCTCTGTTTGAGTGTCTGCCATCTTTTGAACTGGAGCCTTTGCGATTTGGGCCAGAGTTGCAATCATTGCACACGTCTTCGAGTTTCTCAACTGTTTCCGGAGCATTCGAAACATCATCAGTTTGTTTTAAATGACCCGATCGCCTCTGCCACTTCGTTGAAGTGTAAAATCTCCCACAGTTGGATTTTAATTTGGACTCTAGAACTATGCAAAGTAAGTAAAACAATTTACTTTCTTGAGTTAGTTCTAACAGAGACTTCAGGAGTTTCAAGCAGCTGTTAGCTTTCTCAAAACTGAAGCTATGTTCCCTCCATGCATCTCTAGGAAATTTGAAGAAAAGTCAGGCACACAAAAAACCTTCATGAGTTTGCATTGAAATTACTTGTCTTTTAGGGTATGCTGTTCCTCATAATGCCTCTGCTCACCACTCTGCAAGCCTCTTTGCTGCGCAATCTTACTTCTGATTGAACGATGCAAAGTCCAGTAACGCATTGACGTTTGTCATTATGTGATCTGGACAACCAATGTCTAATAGCTTGCTTGCTGTCTTCCATTGGGTAAGAGCCACCCAGTATTCCTCGTCTGGTGTAGCAAAAGTTGAAAACATCAGTACTGATTCATTTTTGACACGATCGCCTTGTATAATATATGGCCTGTCTAGATGAGCCTTAGCAACAAGTTTTCTGCATTGCGCTGTCTCTTGCCTCCTGCAGTCCTTGGCAAAGTGTTCAGGGATCCCACACACAAAACATTCACTTTCTTGTGTCCAATCTTGACGTAACGTTCCACTGCTGGTGCCAAAGAACAAATAAAACTGTTTTGCCCCTATGCAGTGCTCTCTTGGTTCATCTGCAGCCTTTTCGTCAACTGTGTGAAATTTAGTGCCATGTTGAAACGTTCCTTTATAATTAAACCATTATAAATAATTGGTAAAACATTGTGAACCAAAGCAAAGACCAGAATTTCTAAGACCATTCTTGTAGCCATATGAGCAAGCGGCTGTCCTCTGATATAAAATTGTTCAAATTCGCATATCTCTCAAGCTGCAGTCCAACCTGCTGTGCCACAAAACTACCACTGTCCGTGTGTCCACAAACAAAAATCTCTCCTGCAAAAACTTTCAAGCCTTTGCTCTTTGTCTTATGCCGCACTCGCTCACAAAATCATGATACAACAGCATGAAAGTTGTTGTATCTAGAGTCTGTGCCAGACGGTATCACAATTTTTTCCTTTCCTCTTGATGTCTGCAATTTCCTTCTCATATGCATCCCTCAGCAAATTGTAGTTCTTCTTCTTTTCCTTGCTCTATTTGCCAGTGTTGCTCCTTGAGTGGCTCCTCTATATTCCTTGTAGTGCCTTGTAGAGCCCCGCGTTTGCATACTCACCACAAATCTTATGCTCCAGATTGGAAGTTTCTGTGCCTTTCCTGTGTATGTCAGCAGCTTCACTGTCTGTTTATCCAATGTGGAATGAAAAAGAAAGAGTACTGAGCGGCAAATTTTTTATGGCTGCCACCTACAAACTATTTTTGTTTTAATAATTTATTTTGCTGGTTAGAAAACTGCTGGTCCCACAACCTGTTGGTTTGTGGAAGCTCGTAGGCGGAATGAAAAATATTCAATTTATTAAAAGACCTACAGTCTCAGATTAGTACAAACATGATTTATAGTACACTTTAGAGATATAGGAGAGAGATCTGATTAATAGATTATTTGATTTTGGCTATGAGAAGGGTCCCAAAAACAATCTGCATGTATACCCTTTATCAATGCTAAGAAGTCAGGATACAAAAAATTATTCTCATCATCAAGATTCATAGTGTGGGTTGCACTATTCCTGGGTAACCCAATATGGTTTGTTTCTGCAAAATTCGGAGAATTCAATCACAAGTTATGCCAAACAGAGAATGCATTTCAATTTTTCTTAGAATTCATTCACACTTCTGGTTGTGTCACGATCATTCAATACTTGCTGGGAGGATCCTTTTACATCAAATAATCTAATTCCAATACTAGCTATCTATCTTTTGAGCCGAGTATTGAATCAGAGTGCTATTTCTTGAAGATTCACATTTTTCAATTTAGTGACTTGAATCAACTTGCAAGCTCCTGTCTGATTGAACTGATGTAATAATTTTTTTTAAATATTTCTAACTAATTTTAAGACTATAGTATGAATCGAAACTCTAACAGCCACTATGGTGGGGAGCGCGGGGAAGGAGCGAAACGGAATAGACTAATTTTTTTTTGTGAGATACGAACAATGAGAAGCTTCGCCATGAGAATAGGTGCCGTCTCTGTTGAGCTATCTTTCATTCCCAGAAACATAATGGTAGCCATTTCTTCTTGACTGTCACTCAGTCCAGTCCAGTTTCCAGAGGCTCGTGCTTTCCAAAAGAAGAAGTATTCACTGTAGACAAGGTCAATGAGAGATAAATCAGCAATGTGGACGTTTTTGAATGAATCGGACATCTTTGCGAATGTAACAATTAGACCAACTCGCTTGTTATTTCACCTGTGAAGGAATTGGGCCTTTCCCATTATAGCCCAGCCCATAAGCTTAGAGTTCATATAACGTATAGCCCCTTACCTTTTATCAAGGTAATTATACCACAAGGGGGCGCTGTATTTTTTGAGGGGACGGGGGGGGCTATAATGGGAATGCCGATTATTGACCTTTAATTTACAGATGTGAGTAATTTTTTGGATCCGTTTATACAGGCATATTTTGTGCGAAAAGCTGGTCGCTCATAATGAAGGCTGCTTCAACTATCAAATGACACTCCTGCGAATGAAGTCAACTGTGTAATCAGATTGTCTGGATCTTTTCCGCCAGAGGTCGAGGGTTTTCCCCAAAAACAACAGGGAAAAAAGTTTAAAAATGAAAAAAATACACTCCTATATCTCCGTTTAGTTAGGGGTGAAATAGTGTAATTATAAGAGTGTAATTTTAAAAGTGTAAGGAGGTAGTGGGGATTGATCCGCCTTCTCCCCTCTGCCAAACAATAAACCATTTTTTGTGCACTAAGCATTGCGCCATCTGATTCAAGCATTATGCGTTTCAATTTGGTTATAGTGGTAATTGCGCAAGATTGTATTTTAAGTCCACCCTAAATTACACTCTTTACAAAGAGTGTACAAAAAATGGAGAAAAGAGTGTAATTACAGTATAATCCTGTGCAATACGCACATGCAATACACAAAGGAGTGTAATACGCATAACACCTTAATCCCCGCTAATCAGGGTGGAGTAAGGATGAAACCTCGCCCCGGTCGTTTTTGCCCCCCCCCCCCCCCGCAGTACGTTATGCACCCCCAGTCACCGAAACACGTGTAATTACATGGCAAATCATTATGTAAAAATATGGCAAATGCGCCTGGTCTGGGGGATGCAAATAATATGCACTCACTAAAATAGGGGGGGGGCAGCAACAGAAAAGATCCTGCCTTTTGGTGTTCTCTCAGTTCATTAAGTGTGTATACAAAAAGTGTAAAAATATATACATTTTTTTGTTTGTCTGTTCCGAAAACAATTTATTATTATTATTATTATTATTATTATTATTATTATTATTATTATTATTATTATTATTATTATTATTATTATTATTATTATTATTATTATTATTATTATTATTATTATTATTATTATTATTATTATTATTATTATTATTATTATTATTATTATTATTATTATTATTATTATTATTATTATTATTATTATTATTATTATTATTATTATTATTATTATTATTATTATTATTATTATTATTATTATTATTATTGTTATTATTATTATTATTATTATTATTATTATAATAATAATAATAATAATAATAATAATTATTATTATTATTATTATTATTATTATTATTATCCTATTGGCTATATTACGTAAATTGTCCAATAACAGATGCAATATGGTACACTGCTCTATGGTTTCTTGAGTGATTAGGCCGAATGGCGAGAGAAACCATCAATGAGGAATGTCAAAAGCGATAGTTCATTAATGACTTGGGTTTCATACAAGGAGCATATATGATTTCTTTGGTTTCATACTAGGATCGTACTAAGAAATCGAGCATGATCAGTATGAAATCATATATTATCCTTGTATGAAATCAAAGAAATTTCAACCCGAGTTGTGCATCATTTACAAGTTTGCGAGTTTTTTGCATCTCTTAATACTGCGGTCATACGAACAAAACTGCAATTATTCTGAAAATAACACCATTGCACTATAAAGACCAGAGAGTTATATTTAGTCAGAACTTAACCAAAAAATTCCTTTCTGATGTTTTCTATGACCCGAGCTCTGATCATGGTACTTCTTTTCATAGTAAAATATTGTACATTTCGTGTTGAATTTCTCTACTTAGTGTGAACAAAATAAATTTCAATTCTGTAAATCCTCTCAAAATTATGAATTTTAGGTTTTTGAATAAAACACCGCCAATTTACCTGCTGCTCAGAAATGTATTCCATCACAACTCATAAAACTGGGGGAGAAAAATCTCTCGCTTTTCAAATTTATGTTAATAAGACAAAAACCCGCATTACGAAAAGTGTATTGTTATTTTAAATCGAACAGTCTGCACGAGAAATCACCAAAACTCCGTATAAACTAATTGTGAAACCATCACAAAAAATGCAGTTTTTTTTACTGGTTTTGACTTGTAATTAGTGTTTTAAGACAAAATGCTGGCTCATGCTTCGGGTTTCAAAACTAGTTTCAAAAAGTTCAGTTTTTTCGGATAATTTAAAAAACTTCATGGAGAACAAATCCAAATGTTCAGTGTGATTGTATGAAATAATAGTCACTGGTTTTTTTAACTGATCACAATGCACTGTCAAATGCCTTTGGGCCACCGTGAATCACTACTTAAACTTCCGACTACTTTTTGTGTAATGATACTGTACTGATATACACTGACGCTATTTTTCGAGAACTTACTATAATTGGACAGTTTAAAGGATAGTCGGTAAAACTGGACATTTCGAGAAACAAGTGGAAATTTTATTGGGTTGTTGACACAATCAGTGTTAAGCAGTAGTTTAAAAGATACTTTTATTAGTTTTTGTCAATTTTATACATTTTATCAATTTTGGACCTCTAGCAAAACTAAACCATCATGATGAGAAAAATCACCATATTTAAGGCAGAGACTTCAACTACAACTAGAAGTTGGTAGTAAAAAAATAGCAGGAAAAATTACTAATGAGCATCGGGAAATAGTAATCGAATACAAAAAATTCACAAGCGCAGGCGTGCCTGACGACTACTTGCGTACAATCGAATGCGAGAGGATTATAAAGAACAAAAACACTCTTAAATTTTAAGTTTTGGCAGGTTTTTCCACCATTATTCCCCAATTTTTTCCGACCAACTTCTAATTTAAGTTGAAGTCTCTGTTTTAAATATAGCTGATTTTTTAAACAACTGAGCCAGTAGCTGCAAAAGTAAATTGCAATGAACTTTGACATTTTATGTTATGTTTCATTTATATTCGTTAAAAAATTTGATCGAAAGAGTTGAACTGTTTTCGCTCTATGTTGTTTTTTCGTGCAAATTTTTATCAAAACTCATATAAAGGTGTGTGTGTGTGTGTATTTTTTTTCTGTTTTGCTAAATTAACCACTGCCGGTTTTTCAAACTAAAAAAGCGATATACAGCAAAGTTTGTGAGAAAATAAAACTTGTCATTGTTACAATGGAGTATTTTTGGTATTATTTGTTTTTTCTAATTTCTCACATTAATTTTTGGGTAGCATTGACTCTGTCATGCGTCAAGGTCCCTGAAGGCATTAAACTATATGTTCTTAAATGGCTCTAAAATATACTTTTCCGGCCTTCGGAAAATGTGATAGCTGGCTCTAATATTGCAATCCCCCATTCATTTAAGTATCCCCACTTGATTCATGGGCGTTCCTTTAAATCACTTCAGCATTCCACCCCGCAATTTTTTCACTCCAAAACCCTTTCCTTTTTCAAACAACATAGGCAATTGGTAATAAGCACTAAACTATGAAAACAAATACTAGATAATCCATGTTTTGATAGTTGATTGTAACATAATAATACAATTATTATAATCCTTTGATCTCGTCGCCGACTCTAGTCTAGTTTTTTTTTCAATTTTGGGGGATTAGTTGCGAACTTTTACTGTGCTATTGTCGCTAGATTTAGCCGCCGATTAGCGACCAGGAATGGCAATTTGATCGGGGATTTTCGCATTGTCGCTGATTTTGGGCAAATTGGCTAAAATAGGAGAGAACAACGAAATGAGGGTGAAAGAATCGGACCCAAATGGTTGGGGGGGGGGGTGAAAGAATTGCACCACCCTTTTTCTTGTTGCAAAATATTGCATCTATCATTTGGTACCAAAATTGCTGTAACTTTGCAGTAGTTGCTAAGTTTCAGGTAAAATTTTAAACGAAAATCGCGCTCCGAAATTAGTTGTTTATTAGGAGCACCATAAACTACCAACTGCAATTGCAAGAAATTAATCAACTTTCCTGCTCTGTCTGACAAAAAGGCGTCAAGTTGATCGATGAATCCAGACTGTTAAATCAATTCTAATGCTAAGAACTCTCATTTCGATCCTTTTATTCTTCAATTTGAAAACACTTTAAGTTTTCGTTGGCATTTTTTAATTGCATCGTCTCAAACGTCAATTTCTCTTCGACATCCCAAGCATTGATCTTTCAATTTTCTGAATTTTGATCATTAAGACACTTTTTCATTTTGAGCATCTAACACTCAGACAAAAGGAGGTAGCTGGTACAAAATTCAACATATTGAACTATCTTTTGCCTGATCTCATGAAAGCCATTTATTTGTCAAATTTTTTTTAAGAAAAAGAAAATCGTTGTTGAATTTTTCTTGATCTGTTCTGTTTGCGGTGCAATTATTCTCTCTCGTGTATGTATGCGCGCGTGTGTGTTTGTGTGTGTGTGTTTATGTGTTTGTTTGTGTTTGCGCGCATTCGTATGAGTTTACTTGAATATGTTTGTGCGTACTGTATCAAGCCGTTTAGACTTTCTCTTTATAAAAGGTAGAATGTAGTTGTTGGAGAAAGAAGCCAGATTTCCACAAAAAGCAAACTTTATTACCTAATGTTGAGGAAGTATTATCGAATAGTGGCGTTTAATTTGAACCGAATCCTTGCTTCAAAATTTTAATCACAAATGCTACAGTACACACAAACCATAATTTTGCGTGATAAATTCGATCCACCTGTCATTAGAAACCATCTTAAACCAATTCGTCTTTCGTCGCACTAGATATCAATGATCTCGGAAGAACAATGAGTTAATCTCAAAATTGTGGTATAGTGCATGCCATATAAGGCAACAGAAAAACTCAAGGTGTGATTTAATCCCTTACGGATAATCTACATCTAGACAGTCCTGTCAATTTCCGTACTTAGACGGACTATGAGTCTCCATTAAGTTTTTTTAAATGAGCCGTTTTTGTTACTAATGCTCAAGACCACAACAATTGTGACAATATTGCCGACCGACCGACGAAATTTGGATTCGCCGACTATGGAACCTTGCACTGCCTTGATCATCCGTTATGTGACAAAAAGTAGCGCAGACAAGAAAGAGGACAAAGTCAACATAGACAGTGCTATCGTTGACCAACAGACAACTAATCGCTTTTTTAAAATGCGTTGCCAAGACTAATGAGCCCTCAGAAGCTATGCTTCATGCTTCACCCTTTTTAAGGAGAGTAGAGAAAAAATTCAAAACTACAGCTCTCAAAAAGAGAGAGTAACAAAAACAGAGAGGGTGATTTGTGTTTGTTACCAACTGAGACTTTAGAGTGCTTACAACAGCAACCCAACTCCAAGACGAGTTTGTAAAAAAAACTCAGGTAACAGATGCTGTCTTCAATTAGACGCCGACTGGCGACTATAAGTCTTTTTCCGAAATGACGACCATGTCTTTTTCTGGAGGAACGGAAAATTTACAGCTCAGAAGTTAAGAAATGCCTTTACCAAGTTCATCTGAAGAATAAACAGAAGGTAAGAAAGAAGTGAGACGTAAATTCAATAGCATATTATGAAGTTTCTTGTGAAAAAATTATTTGTGGCTTAGATAATGTATCTTATGCAGCGGATTTGGTGGTAACCTATAGAGCAGCACGCACTGTCAAGTTTTGAACAATAAATGTTACAGACCTGAAAAATTGGGGCGCTTAGCGAAAGCATGCAAAAGCAAAGTACAGCCGAAGTCGGTTAAAATTGAGCAAAACAACAGCTTCATTGAGAAAAAAGATAAGTAATGAGATTATATTATGGACAATTAAGCCTCATGTAAAAAAATTGCTAGTTGACACATATGCTGATCGAACGGTGGATGGTAAAAAAGAAATCATAAAGCCTATAAAAGTTATTATTTGATGCTGGGATACTTAATGGTGATATATGTGATATTAACGGGAACGGCAACAACGAGTGGCAGTCGTGCAGTGCAGTAAGGAAATTGGGCTAGTTGAGAGGCTTAAACACTTAAACACTACCTCATGAAGACAAAAACGACTACCAGCAGTCAAATGATAAAGAAAAACTGCAACTGATACCAGGATCACAGCCCTATTCTGCAAGTTGCAAGACAAGAACGATGCTTCTAAACTTTCATGATAGGGTCAAAGAAAACTGAAGTCAATGGCGCGACAAAGCATTCATAAGCCAGGTCCGTCTACAAATGCGCCTCATGAATTTTGGAAGCGGACGAGTTATAATAACTCTAAGAAATTGTGTAGAGCTGTGAGTTCACATCATAGCCAAGTTTTCGACAGTGTTAATCCTATCTGATACTTGGAGACCATCTTCAATAACTTCTTTGGTGCGTCTTCCTTTTATAATACTTTTTTAAACAGACGTATAGAACCAGACTGAGGTCGATAAGGCGGCAAAGGACTTATGCAAAATAAACCCACTCGAGGGATTGTTAAAGATAATAAGCTTCCTCAAGTTCTAAACACTTCATCCTTGTTTTTTTTTCAAAATTGCTTTATTTCAACCCTCAAACAAATCAAGGGCCTGAAAATTCTTCAAAACAACGTTTTAGTATCTGGAGCCAAAAATAATCACTATAAGAAAAAGAAGCGTGCAGTCAAAATTAGTTACATTAAAAGCTTCCACATTGACGAAAAGAAATTGAACTCAAAATTAGTCTGAAATATTAGTCTTCTTAGTTAACTTATTTCCAAGGAATAGATAATAACCGATCTCAAACTTGTTGAGAAAACCAAAATGTCAGCAACTAATTTGAAACGACCGAGGTCTTTTGTTGACTCAGCAAATTTTGATGGATGAGAAATACCAGAGTCTGGTACAAAGCTTTTTGTTAGAAACAAACCAGAAAAAACTTTAGAGGGACAAAACGACTATCAAAAGCATCAAAAATTAGCTCTGGTTTGACTGGTTTGGCCCTCTAGCGTGACCAATTAATTAAGCGTGACAACGGACGCGTCGCAAAAAGCAATAAGTGGTTTTCTCAACTCTTATTTTTCGTCAATTTAGTTACTTCTCCGAGAAATTTCAGAAATTGAATGGAACTAATGCCATATAGAAAATGAGGCAATCAAAATTTGGTGTACAAAAGATTGAAAGAATTTCTAAAGGGAAGAGATTCACTCTCAAGACACATAAAAAGGTTTCAAAGATATCTTCGAACTAGAAAGAAAAAAACATAAGAACTTAGCAAGAGTTACATGATTGGCAATAGCGTTGACGTGACTTTGAAGATTGTGATCTTTCCTGCTGATTATACTTTGAAAACAACCACAACAGTGGGAGAGTCTACTTCGCATTTAACAACATCTATTCGTTTTTACCGGACTCGGTAACCAATTGAGACATCAAAACTGAGCTGAAATTGAATCGATTATTCAAATACGATATCAAAAGAATGAAAAAGCCATTAGAAAAAGCTCTGAGGCAGAGAAAAAACTCCAGCAATAAAAAAGATGCTCACACAAACATTAATCGTGCCGGTAATTTTTACTCAAACTCAGAGTTGCTGTCATTGCAAAAGATTAAATGATTCCATAGTGTAGACTTCGCAACAGAAGAAGCACTCTGGATAGTAGCATGTTGACAGTAGGTATTCAGTCGAGATGTTCTTCAGTAGTTTAGCAAGTGTGGAAATCCCAACAAAAACACATAGCCAGCGGAGAAATGTTTGAAGTCGGCCCGAAGCCAAAGTTTGGGAAGAAACCAATCTAAGCTGCATGAACAACACTTTTTGAGTATCAGGGAGAAGAAGCAGAGCTCAAAGCAGGACCGTTTTTGTAAAGCTGTTCAACCGATATCATGTTGCTCATAGCTGCAGCTATAAGGACTACAAACATGAACAAGAAGAACTAGAATCATATGCTCAGAAGGGAAATAGTTTTTGTCAGGCAAATTGAAAGCTTTGCTGTGTCAAATCATTTCATTAGTTTTTAGGACTAGACATGATAAGCAGTGCATATGTTAGTTTTGTCGCGACAACCAGTAAAAAAGATTTGGTTCGGCACTCAATACTGTAACACTCAGTACTATAAGCTTGTCAAAGGAATCTATATCAACCTTTTCGTTGTGTTGAAAAAAACTTGGTACTGATTTTTCATTGAAACTTTCTATCATCAATTGGCTTTTTTTCCAGTTCAAATTCCTTTTTAAATCCTATTAATTGTCGGGTAAGTATCAATAGGTGTTCAGTTGTTCAAGTGCTATTTGCTGTGGAACTCTTCAAGAATTGAAGCGTTTAAATTTTACTTGAGCCGATAAAACAGAAGAAACCAATGTTTCAAAGGTTGTTAACATGCAAACAAAGTATGAAATCCCACCATCTCCACATAGTGCTTTTGATGAAATTACCGAATTCTGAGATTTACAAAAGTGCACTTTGACTTTATCTAAAAAACGCTGTGCAGCATCAAATTTCTATGCATTTGAGTCGAAAGATGTAAACGGCAAACCCCCATGGGAAAAATGTTTTGAGATTAAATAACGATTTGTGCAAACAAGAACAAATAAAGAAATACATGCAACAATGAGAAAAACATTTTTCTACATCTTGGATATGAACCAGAATCGCTGAAACTACTCATGAACAACAGTTTCTTAAGTATCATGGAGAAAATGCTAGAGTTCACAACTGGACCGTATTCGTAATCAAACATTCATAACCCTCAAAACCGATTTTATGTTGTTCTTGACTACAGATATGAAAGACTACGACATTAAACAAGAACAAGAACAAGATGTTCAGAATGAGATATAGTTACCGTCAGGTAAATAAATGCTTTCCTGAGTCAAAAACATATTTATTAGTATTTAGGACTAGTCATGATAAACGGTGCAAATGTTGGTTTTGTCGTGATAACCAGTAACTTTTTCTTCAGCACTCAATACTGTAACATTCAATAATATGTGTTAGCCAAAATGAATCTGTATCAATCTTTTCGTTTTATTGAAGAAAATTTGTACGGATTTTTCGGTCAAGCATTTTATCACTAATCGACTTTTAATCAAATCGCGCTTTTTGATCTTAATAAATTTAGTTCATGTAGGAATCAACAAATATTCAGTTGTTCAAATGCCATTTGTCTGTGGTGCTTTTTAAACTTTTAAATAGTACTTGCGTCCCGAAACCAGAACAAACCAATGTTCCAAGGGGCCGCTAATATGCAAACAAGGAATCTCTAGTTGAGAAATCGTTGGTTAGAAAACGTAACAAACCGTCGCTATCGTCATTTTTTTTCTAGCCAAAAACGACGAAAGCCCGTACGATTTTTTCGTCGGTATTGTCGTTTTTGATCGTTAAAAAACGTAAGAAAGAATCGGTATCGTCGTTTTTCATCGCAAGCGAGATTCTGTATCGTCGCTTATTAAATGTAAGACATCATCGGTATCGTCGGTTTTCAAACGTAAGAAAGCATCGGTATCGTCAGTTTTTAAACGTAAAAAAGCATCGGTATCGTCAGTTTCAAACGAAAGAAAGCAAGGGTCTCGCCGTTTTTTAACGTTAGAACGATGATGGTAATATATGATGGTAATACAAAATACTGTCGGAAAATTATCTCAAATTGAATTAAAAAACCAACTTTTGAGTTTGCCTGTTATTTCTGGTGGTGTAACCCTCCTCCTTTTTCATTCATTCTTTCATATGAAATCTCACCATCTCCTTTTGATAAAATCTTCCTTTTGATGAAGCAACCAAAAACTGAAGTGTACAGAAATGCATTTCATCTTTATCTAAAGGACGCAATGCAGCAGCAAATTTCTGTGGAGCTGCCCTCAAGAAAGAGTAATTTGAAATTATTTAATTTATTGGGTAAACAAGAACTAAAACAGAAACAGACCAAACAGAAAACCACTTTTTCACATCTTCGATATGAACCGGAATCATTAAAGTTACTAATGAACAACAATTTGTTGAGTGTCACGAGGAAGATAGAGATTTCACAGTTGTTCCGTTTTTGGAAACAAACCTTCAAGACGCTCAAAAATGATACTCTGTTGTTGTGATTACAGGTATAAGTACTGACAACATGATCAGGAACAACTAGAATAGGATGCTCAGAACGAGATATAGTGTTCTCCTCGGGCAAATTAAATGTGCATCGAAAACATTTTGTTTTGTATTTAGAACTAGTCAAGATAAGCGTTTTTTCTGTCGTGATTAGCAGTAAAAAATTTTATTCAGTACACAATATTGTAATATTCGTAATATTTACTGGCTAAAATAACCTGTAAAATTCTATCCGTTTTATTGAAAAAACTTGGTAGGTTTTCGTTCAAGCATTTTATCCCCAATTTTAATTTTATCAGTTCAAATTTTCTTTGATTAAATTTTGTAGTGTAGATATCAATAACTGCTCAATCGTTCAAAAACTATCTGTTGTGCCAACTTGTATCTTCAGTGTCTCTAGTTCTTAATTTATCATCTCAGTTTTAAAATATTTTTTTGTCTGTCTGGCTGCGCAGAGGTTCCACCATAAATGTAAACTGGCAAAAGTCTTCAAGCATATCTAAAAATAGACAAGGCATAACACTCTCTGTTTTGACCTCGCACTTGATTTCTTTGATCTGCAGTTACACATAT
>NW_027450283.1:0-10671 GCF_964194025.1 Convolutriloba macropyga | reverse complement strand
CCATCAAGAGGTGGCTCTCCCAACAATTCTGCCCCCCGCCCCCCTTTCTTTCCCCCTTTTTTTCTTGCAGGTTGTGTTCTGCTGCAGATTGGATGGGTGACCCACTCCCTCCATGGCGTCCATGCAAGTCAAACTGTGGCTTGTGTAACACTTTTGCTGTAACAACAAGTTAGTATATATATATATACAGCGTCGATGATCACGGGTCACACATTCATGCACCAACGCCATGGATAGGTACAGTCTTCACTTGTCAAGTAAACATATGTATGGCCGAAGGCAGCGGCCAGCAACATACTGTAGCCGAGCCAGTGAGTGCCAACGGCATCCACACACATCATGCATGACATGCCTGGCGGTGGCGGGCCGGACCGTGCATCTCGGCCCCATGGTGCGATGCATGCCCTGTACTCCTGTGTAGGGTGCGTCCCTACCGCTGCTTGTACTACTAGTAATGGCCTCCCGTGGGCTTGACCCAGGCCAGGGAGGACCTGGCCGGGCCCTGCCCGTGCCTGACAGCCTGCTCCCCCCCCCCCCCCCCCCCCTGGGGGCAGGCTGTGTGTGACCCTGGGCTAGTTGTCTGCCGCCCTTTTGAAACTCCTGTACTGTTCTTGTGCCAGCACTTGCCGGCTGCGGCGGCGGTGCGAACTCCAGGGGCGGCGAAGCGAGACGGAGAGCGAAGGACGGCAATCGGGCCATTACTCGCCGCCCTCCGATCGACCGGGTCGTCCGTACGGCGCCAGGACTAAGCCGAACGTCGACTGCAGTGTTGCTGATGCAGTAGCGATACAGCCGTGAGCAGGGGCAGACAGGACAGGACACCAGTGGCGTCTGAGCCAACTGCGGCCATCTGCCATTGGCGGTTGATGCATCCTGATAGGAAGCACCACTGTGGGGTCGCGCGCTTTGTGTGTCATGGGCGTGAATGTTCGGGTGGTCTCCACACCCCACGAAATGACCTGAAATAACCACGAGCTTTTCAACGTTTTCCGTTCATATGTGACCGCACATCTCGGGCGCACTGCTCCTCATCTGCATATGGCGTTACGTTCCCTTAACCCTCCTGTAGGGAGCAAATGAACTCTGTTCCTCACCAGCTAACTTCGGAAACCGCGGCACACCTCACAGAAGAGTTGCAGCTCTGACATTGAGGCGTGCAAGGGATGACATGCTGCAGCTGAGCTTCGGGGTGGAGCTGAGGGGCTGGGCCAGGCGGTGGGGCAAGGGTAGGACAAGACATGGGTTCTTGTCGCGGGAGAAGTGACTAGGTCATGGCAGGGAGGCCGGTGACAGGGCTGCACTGCAATGCAATGCGCATGAGTGGGGCGTGCACGTGGGGTGTTGGCCGAGCACGGCTTGCCTGTCCAAATCTCTTCCCCCATTGCCCTGTGCATGTGTGTCCTGCGTTGGGGAAACCTTCATGTGAGAGAAGGGGGGGGGGGGGGGGGGGGGGGGCAGCAAAGGCATAAATAGAGGGACAGCTATTCATGTGAAGAGCTGGGGGACAGAGATACAGAGCTGAAGAGATAGAGAGGTGACAAAGGAAAGAATGGAGGGGCAAACTTGGGGACATTCACGCTGCAGCGCCTGTATGTAGTGCCCCTCTGCGTGTGTGTGCGCGCGTGTGTGTGTGTGTGTGTGTGTGTGTGTACTCTTGCAGTAGGAGGTGAGCTGCAGCAGGCGAGGAAGAAGGTGGGGATGACAGCCGCAGCTGGAGGAAGCCGGACGCGGGCGGCGGGCGGGCAGGTAGGAATAGCATGCGGACGGGCAGGCAGCAGCATGGCAGGTGCGGATCGAGGCGGGCAGGCGCGGCAGCAGCAGCAGCACCACCACCACTACCACCACCACCACCAGGAAGATGGAACCACGACCGGCAGCAGTCAGACACGAGTAGCAGCAGCAATATAGTCCACAACATAGCTGCTACTCTTCAAGCCCTGCAAACAATCTGTCGTACATCTGCCTGAAGCCTTCCATCATTTCCCCGGCGGTGACTGTGCCCTTAGGGAATCCACGGTGCTCAGTATGGGGCTTGAAGCTTGCAGACGGGTTCACCCGGTTGTCTGGGCCCAGCAGGGAGTAGAACTCGATCGGATGCAGCACTAACCACAGGCATCCCGGGTACTTGGTGAAGTCCGCTGCCGTCTTCACCGTTACCTGGCAATACTCGTTCACCACGTCATTCCTGCGCAAGAGCTCCTTTGTGGTCTCATCCAACAGGGACCCACCCCGCTGCCGGACTCCCTCCCACTTCTTCAGGGCAGCGTCGTACAGAGTCTTATCATCTCGTGTCCGTTGCTTAAGGATCTCGAGGGTCTCCTCTGTCATGTTCAGATCTTGTGGAGTCGGCCGATGTATTATCTTGGTGGTCAGCTTTGTGTCCCAGCACCCGGCGCAGTGAGCGTGTCCAAAAGCCAGGTCCCTGTAGGACCAGCCACAGTGCAGGCGCATTGCTGCCAGGCCCTCTGCCAGATACTCAGTGAGCAGAAAGGTGGTTTGGTTGAACAGTGAGGATCGCAGGAAGTCGTCCAGCTGTGGTGCGACAGGGCCTGGCCCGAAATCCATCAGTTCGCTAATCTGCATATGGCCCAGCAGCTTGCCGTATCTCTGGAGTGAGAGGTTAGTCTTCTCTTTCCATGAGTGGAAGTAGAGGTGGTGGCTGATGATGCGGCTGACGGGCTCCCTCAAAATCTGCGCGGTGATGGCCGGTACAGTCAGCTGCCCGTAAGACAAGAGATGGCCAGGTCCGTATGCCAGGAACATGAGCGAGGAAGAGGATGAGACACCACGTGGTACCATGTGACCTAACGGAAGGCTTGAGCCAGTGGGTGGCCTTCAAGGGCTGGCCAGCATGGCTGTTCAATGCCCTGTCTGGGTGCAGAGCGGACATCCAGGGTCTGCAAGTCAAGAACAGGGAGGGCGGTCGGGTCTCTTACTGTCAGGTAGCCAGGATTCTCCATGACCTGGGGCCAGAGCTGTTGTTGCACCTTCGTGAAGGGTGCATTGACGTGGGTTGTGTAGAAGTCAACCCGATCGGGAAGATTTTCGTCCTCCGTGGTGTGAAAGACCACCTCGGTTTTGAGATGAAGGAACCTGAGGTGAATTAAGCGGGATTCGGACACCCCATGCGTGTTACTCCCTCCTGCGTTGTTACTTGAATTCCAGTGGTCGTGACGGTCATGATAGCATGTGAAGGAAGCTGCAGTAATTGGCCTGAGGCACCGGGTACCTCACCTGCCGGACCGGGATTGTATCGCGGCCTAAAGGATAGGGGAGGGGTTGCGAGCCAGAAGACAGTGGAGATGTGCGGGGGATCATGGGCTAGAAGGACTTCCAGGATGGAAGAACGGGCTACAGGAGCATGGGAGGTCGAGAGTTACGGGGGCGCAGTCGATCAGGCAGGAAGGAATTGTATACACGCAACTAGACATGGGAATAGAAGACTGGCCGAACAGGGCGACAAATGATCCAACCTGGCATTCTTGGTTGCCCCCAGCCTGTCCAGAACCAAGGAAATTGTGGACGAAGCCGTTTTGTGCGTCTTGTAGAATGCTACAGAGCCGCAGGTGAAGTCTCCCAGGAGCCCTGGCATTTCACCCCGGCCCTCGTGCGCGACGCAGGCCGACACAAGCCAGGAGAGCGCAGTGACGGCACAGAACAGCAGTTGCGCCGCTCTCGCCATATCTTAGCGATATGCTTCACCGCGACGTTGGCAAAGAGAGTTCACTGCCACCCAGGCGAGGGCGAAACTGAGTAGTTGTCAAAGTTGGGGTGTTGTGGGACTGTGGGACTGTGGGGAGTCCTCCCGGTGGAGGAACCAGACTGGGCCGGGATCGAAGGACAGGTCGAACAGGGACCGGTAGGGAACTCGACAGTGACGGAAAGTGACGGAAAGGATGCTCAAGGGCAGCGAAAGACCAGAGGGGTGCAGACGCCTGAAAACTTCAGAACAGAGCGGGTGAACAGGCACAGCCTGTTGGAATGATTACAAGCCGGGCGGGTGCTGGCTAAGGGCCAGGGGAAGTCCTGGGGCACAGCCTGTTTATACCTCTGAAAAGGCAGAGCAGAGAAGGCGCCAGGCCAGTGAACCGTCGCAGGTAGGGTATGGAACCCTACTGCAGGGTCTGCTGGGGGCCAGGCTGCACTGGGATCTGACAGTACGAGGCTGGGAGGGTGAAGCCGAAATATGGCTAGGGTTTAATTTCCGACGTTAGGGTTTCACCATTTTACCCAAATTCCCCCAAAACCTAAAACAACAAACAAGGCTCTAACTCATGCACGGCGTCATTTTTTGAATATCGGTCTATGTTAGATTTAGGGTTACTAGGGTTAACTAGGGTTCATTATTTCTATTCAGAAAAAAAGTTTTTCCAAAAATGACGCCTGCCGTCATGAAGCCTTTGCTTTGCATCATGCCCCTATGCAATTAGTTTTCACATATGTGGAAAACCCAACGTCGGATTTTTGTTCTAGTTTGTTGGTGTTTAACGGCTAGGGGTGGCAGAGCTGATTTTCCGAAATATATACGAATATACCACAAATTTAAACCGGATATCCCGAACTCAAAATTTTTCCTTGGAGTTTTCAGACTGTATCGGCACAGGGAGTTAGAGGTCATGAAATCCGGCACGATGATGTGATTTTTGGCGGAAATGCCGAATATTTGACCCCTTTCGGACCGCAAAAACCACATATGCCGGCTTCACCCTCCCAGCCTCGTACGCTTTGAGCTGCCGGTGGGTAAATTTGCTCGGGCTGGCACGATCTGTATGCTGGATCGGCCGAACGTCCCGTGGGCAACAGGGGTTAGGCTGACTGTATTCAGTATTTTCAATGTGCTGAGCGTCAGGCTGCCGACAGAGACTCAATCAGAGACTCCACTCGTGCTCCGGATCCAGCATCGACCTGTAGTTGAAGCTCGTAATTCTCCATCCCGTCTGCAAAGACAGGTAAAAATAGCGTATTCATCAGCTTAATTCAGCCTGACTGACCATCCTGAAGACTATTTCGTGCGGGAGGAAGGCGGCCGGGCGGGAGCTTTCTCATGTTTCGACGTTATTAGTGGACGACAGCCGTCTGTCACCTTTTCCTTTGAAATATCTCCTACCTCCACTCTCCCCGTGACCCAACCTGTATTTCAGTCAACCCCGTAAATATAATTTTACCGTAGATCTGCAAGTGTCTCCCATGAGACGGAGGGTAAGTGTCCATCTAGCTAGTCTCGCCGGCTCCCTCGGTTGGCTTTGACCTCTGTGACTTCTCGTCCTGTGTTTTGGGTCATATCAGTGGTCCCGTTGGTTAGAGCAACCCAGAAGCAGAGTTGCAGAAACCACTCGCTCGCCCGCTGACTGCCCGCTTAGCCCCCTCAACCGACCCGGCCGACGTGATTCCATCACCCCTCGTGTCTCACGCGAACCTGACATATTTCTTACCGTCCAATCCCGTCACGTTTTAAATGCGCACGCAGTTTCTAGACCGGGGACGTTCTAATTCGCCTCAGCTTGACTTATTTCCTGCAGCCGCAACGCAGGAAGTAAGTCAGTAAGCGAATGCTCTGGGGTGTGCCGAACACAAGAACATTCTTTGACCGTGTTTCGTTACAACATTGCGGCATTGCAGGTCCTTTATCTTGCAAATCAGGACTGGTACAATGGCTGAGACAGTTCCCCACACCACGGGCCGTATGACTCGCAGCATGGCGAGGTCAGCTCGCACACGTAAGTCCGCACCTAATGTCCCGGCATTACTGTTGCTTTGACACTTGTCTGCTTGGTTCATACCCAAGTCATGCCCCACTACCCCTCCTCCACCGGGCATGTGTGTGTGTGTGTGTGTGTGTGTGTGTGTGTGCAATAGTTCGGGGAGCAGTGTCTGACAACCCCTCACCACCTCTTGGCGGTACCTGTTGCAGCCTCCGCTGTGCAGGTTCCAGGGAGTGAAAAGGCCGTCTCAAAGACCAAGAAGGCGTCCGCCGGAAAGAGTGCTGGTCTTCGCGCCGCTCTCTTCGATATCTCCAACAAGGTGTGATACAATCCCTGAGTTCATTGAGCCATCGCTTGTTACCTTCTTTGCCTACCCGAGGCAATGCTTCAGCTATGGCTATGCAATTCTACACAGGAGACTCAAGTGGAGCAGACAGTGCCAGCGCCTGAAGTGGAGACCACACCCCCAACTCCCGTGGTCGAGGCTGCTCCGGAGCCGGTGGCCCCAGAGGGGCAGACAGTGCCACAGCCTGAAGAGGAGATCACTCTCCCCACTGCGGTGGCCGACGCTGCTCCGGAGCCGATGGCCCCAGAAGAGCAGACGGTCCCAGAGCCTGAAGAGGAGGCCACTCTCCCCACTCGCGTGGTCAAGGCTGCTCCGGAGCCGGTGGCTCCAGAGGAGCAGACAGTGCCACAGCCTGAACAGGAGACCACTCCCCCCACTCCTGTGGTCGAGGCTGCTCCGGAGCCGGTGGCCCCAGAGGTACAGAGCGCTGCTGTCACCTGACCTCGGTTCATTCATCCTGCTCTTGGTGCTCTCTAGTGAATGTTTGGCCCATTTCCCGCCCCTGCTGGATGTCTGCAGGCTGTGCAGGAGTCTTCCGATGCCGATCTCACAATGGATGAAGTGCTCGAACTTGAGCCTGAGGAACCACGTGGCCCTCCCACAACCCCCGACCCCTCATTCTTCGAGTCTGCCCCCACAAACGAGAGCCATGACGAGATTCTTGTCGATTATGAGCCTTTTGAAGAGTGTGTGCCGAAGACGCCCGCTGCATCTGCTGTGCCGGAACCTAAGGAAGCTATCTGTCCGGCTGAGGAGGCTATCTGCCAGACAGAGACCCCGGCTGCTGCCCCAACCGAAGAGGTTAGCCTCCAGCCGTGTGTCAACCCTTCCCTGCTTCATCTTCCCCCATGCATGTTGCCTTTGCTCGTTTTCCTAAATGTTCAGCTAGACTAGGAGACAGGTACACTTCACTCCCTCGGAGGCCTTGGCCTCCACACCTTGCTCTAGTGCATGGGTAGGCGGCTTCTCTTCTCGTTTTCGCCAATGAATCCCTGTCACGCCGGTCTGTTGTATCCATTTGGCCGCTCCTTCACAACGACAAACTTTGCCTTCCTCTGGTGCAGGGCGTCTCTGATCAGGAGGCCTGCAACACTGGCGGCAGCCGATGGGCCATGGCTTCGCCCTATGACAGCACCACCCCAAGCCAGTGGATGACTACTGAGCTGCTGTCTCCGGCAGCAGAATCCCATGCAGTCCTTTCTAAGGTCGTCAATGAGGATTACGACCCACGCTCACTCAGGCAGATCCGGGCAGAAATTGCCAAGCAGTCCCAGAAGAAGGCTGCATCTGTCGCAGCTCCGTCTGAGGTGCAAGCCCTTTCCCGATGTTGACTCATATCTCCCCACCTTATGCGCTATGTGTGTGTGTGTGTGTGGGCAGCTCCACTTTCTCTGAGTTTCCCAGTCAACTGACGGCATTGGTGTGCCATGTCCGGCTTGGCCCAACAGGCAGAGCCGGTCGGAGAGATAAGGCGGGCTGCGGAGGCTGAGGCATCGCAGTACGAGTGGGAGGAGGCTGACGATGAGGAGGAAGAGGAGTACTACGAGGACGAGGAGGAGTACTGCGAGGACGAGGAGGAGTACTACGAAGACATGGCACCTGAGGTGTGTGCATGGGTGTGTGAGACATGGCTCATCGGCTTGCCCCTCCCCCTTTCCCTGCTGAGCTCTGGGAGGTGCATCAGTGAGCAGTGGGGACTGACCGCGAGGGGCACGGTGCCACTGTTGACTGACTGCTGCGTTGCTTATTTTTCGCTTGCCCCTCGAAGGCCGACGACCTCACAGAGTTGATGAATGGCATGTCGATCGCCCAAGGGCACCTGAGGGGCGTGCCGGCCCCCCAGGGCAAGCACATTCGCTTCTCGGATGGAACTGCAGAAGTCAGCCCCTCCAGCCACAGGATTCAGCTGAAGGGCATGCCTGAGCCCACCGGCTCCCACGTGTACTTTGACTGAATTGAAGGCAGATGACTCGGCCGGGAAGCCGTGCATGGGATCGCATGGGCATGGCTTCTCGCGTTGGGACGGCAGAGCAACTGACGAATCGCCTAGGAGGGCCGGCAAGCCGGCACAGCCAAGTTCGGAGGGAAGGAAGGGTGTTCCTACGTGGCGGCCGTTATCGATTGTGATTGCCTTTATTGCAATGTCGAGGCGTGCGGGCGGCCGTGGGATGGGTAAGGCGCCCTTCTTCCCTCAAAACGAGGGCTGCTGTCTGGGCTATCTAATGGCTGGCCTGCGGCGGCGTCTCACGAATTTAGACTGCCTTTGCTCTGCTCACCCCAGCATGCATAGGTCCCTCTACTCTCTGCTTTCTCCCTGTGGCCGCTCATACCAAGCTGTAAGTAAACATTTATTACTGTCAAGATTTGCTATAATTCCACTCCGCCGCCACAGCCCCCGCGCATAGAGAATATGCTAGCAGGTCGACTTCTAGTCTGACAACATTCCCTGCAGGTTCCGCGCCGCTGTAGGAATTAGGAGCAGGGACTGGGGCGCACCGTATCAGTTGAACGTTCTGGTTTTGCCATGTCACGTCACACAGGTCTCAGATGTTGCATGCTCTGGCTCCCGTTCCCCTTGGATGCCTGCAGCAGTGGGGAGAACGGGTTACAGGGAGAAAGAGTGCTGTTGGGCCCGGCCGCTGCGCTGCGGAGTGCAGTAAGAGAAGAGGGGGGAGGGAGGGAATGAAGGTGCGTTTGGGGGGATGTGACGAGGGAGGGGAATAAATAATGTTTAATACGGAAAGCGAGTGACGTTGGGCTGCCTGCTGCGCGGACTAGCAGTAAAGTGACAGAGGGGAGGGAACGGGAGTTCTTTTTTTGTTGCAATTGCTAGAGGCAGAAAAAGGACAGAGAGGGCTTTCGGGCGGTCAACTGTGCGGGACATAGTGAAGTGAAAGAAGGGAGGGAATGTGTGCTTTGGGCTCCCTGCTGCGCTGCACGGGGCAGACGTGTAGTGAAGGGAGGCTACGGGAGTGCTTTGGGGGCAGTGGGCAGAGAGGGTAGGGGGGAAAGAGAGGGCTTGATATGGGCTTGATCTTAGACTCTCCATAGGTACATTTGTAGGTACCTACCTGCATGTGACAGGTTGGTTGGCGGTTGCAGACCCGAATGCAGCCACACCATCTGTAGGTAGCCCGTAGCGGGATACGGGATACCTATACTATGCAATGTAACTAAGTAACTTGGTAATTACACACAAAAGGTGCAGCCTCACAGCTACCTACTACTGTACATATTGTACTGTATCAGGACATTTTAAGTACAGTACGTAGGTATTATCTCCTAATTGTTTGTACATGCCTGGCGTGGGCTGGTGTCGGCGTTTGCTAGTAGGTACCCTACGGGGCAGGTACTACCAGGAGGAACTACCAGGTACTACCAGTACTCCTGGTACTACTGTAGTAAGTAACTAGCTAGTAGCCGTAGTAGGTGACCGAATCGGTCGGCCGGGCCCAGGAATGTACCCTGGGGCCCGGGCCCGAGTACTCGTAGGCCTACCTACCTATCCATCTACTGTAGGTCGGCCAGGAATGTACGATCGATAGGGCAGGAATCAGGATAGGGTAGGAGATAGGTAGGTAGGGTAGCTGTAGGGTTAGTACGAGTACGAGATATATGGTTTTAAAAATATATATATATGCATTCATGTACCCTGCATGTACCGCCTGCGCAGTGCAGTGGGTGAAAAAAAATCACACAGATCCTTAGTTATGCAGTGTTGTACTTCGTACTCGTAGGTAGGGTTTGGACTTTGGACTTTTGCTGATCATGGTGAGGGCGGCTGTGGCGAACATGCATCGTGATAACAAAAAAATTAAAAATTGCGTTTGTTCACACCGTGCGTACACGTCACGCCCATGCAAACCCTACGAGTACGAGCAAAAACCGACAGCGTGCAAAACTTGCAACATGCCCCCAGCGCCCCCTCGCGAGGATATACAACATATGAACCGCGCTATTCTACCACTACTACTATGAACCGCGCTGAAGGCAGCATGATGTGGACGATCACCTAGGAAGCTTGCGTCGCAGCACCCTATCCGATGCGGGCGATCGGCTATCGAGCGACCTACGGGTCGCACATCCGGCTGCACTTTCACATTGGGTCTGGAATAGGTTACGGTCCCAGAGCCAAAAGTTGGCGGCGAGCCCAACCCTTCACACTTGGGGGGCACATCGAGCCCATACTCCGCCTGAGAGCGCAAAGATTTATGTGAAGGGTATTGCAGGATAGGGGACTGCCACCCGCAGGCGGGCGCGATCGATTGAGGAGGGATCCCCCAGCCGCCAGTGGTGTCGGGGCTGGCGGGCCAAGCTACCCCTCCATGAATTCCTCCCTCCCTGGAGGAATGGGGCTTCGACACCCACTTGCTGACTGCCGACCAGCTGCAGAAGATGCGGAACAAGCATCTTGAGCTGAAGGGCCGGCCACTGGAGCTGGCGGAGCAGCCGGATAGGCACCAGACACTGCAGGCCCGGCTGTATGCTCGTGTGATGTTGATTCAGCGGAATCCGGCACTCAAGCGGCTGTGGGTGGTGGGGCAGCTCGTGGCCAACATTCTCTCGCCTCGTCCTATATGTCTGGAGCACATATGATATCTCCACAGGCTTTCTGGTTCGTAC